>NW_027423103.1:0-141514 GCF_048934315.1 Petromyzon marinus
CATCTGCAGAACGTGAAGAACCAGTGGCATCTACATCTGCAGAACGTGAAGAACCGGTGGCATCTACATCTGTAGAACGTGAAGAACCAGTGGAATCTACATCTACAGAACGTGAACAACCAGTGGCATCACATCTACACAACGTGAAGAACCAGTGGCATCTACATCTACAGAACATGAAGAACCAGTGGCATCTGCAGAACCTGAAGAATCAGTGGCTCTACATCTGCAGAAACGTGAAAAACCAGTGGCATCTACATCTGCAGAACGTGAAGAACCAGTGGCATCTACATCTGCAGAACGTGAAGAACCAGTGGCATCTACATCTGCAGAACGTGAAGAATCAGTGGCATATACATTTGCGGAACGTGAAGAATGAGTGGCATCTACATCTGTAGAACGGGAAGAACCAGTGGCATCTACATCTGTAGAACGTGAAGAACCAGTGGCATCTACATCTGTAGAACGTGAAGAACCAGTGGCATCTAAATCTGCAGAACGTGAAGAATCAGTGCATCTACATCTGCAGAACATGAAGAATCAGTGGCATTTACATCTACAGAACATGAAGAAAAAGTGGCATCTACATCTGCAGAACGTGAAGAACCAGTGACATCTATATCTGCAGAACGTGAAAAACCAGTGGCATCTACATCTGCAGAACATGAAGAACCAGTGGCATCTACATCTGCAGAACGTGAAGAACCAGTGGCATCTACTTCTGCAGAACGTGAAGAACCAGTGGCATCTACATCTGCCGAACGTGAAGAACCAGTGGCATCTACATCTACAGAACGTGAAGAACCAGTGGCATCTACATCTACAGAACGTGAAGAACCAGTGGCATCTACATCTGTAGAATGTGAAGAACCAGTGGCATCTGCATCTGCAGAACGTGAAGAAACATTGGCATCTACATCTACAGAACGTGAAGAACCAGTGGCATCTACTTCTGCAGAACATGAAGAACCAATGGCATCTACATCTGCAGAACGTGAAAAACCAGTGGTATCTATATCTGCCGAACGTGAAGAACCAGTGGCATCTACATCTACAGAACGTGAAGAACCAGCGGCATCTACATCTACAGAACGTGAAGAACCAGTGGCATCTACATCTGTAGAACGTGAAGAACCAGTGGCATATACATCTGCAGAACGTGAAGAATGAGTGGCATCTACATCTGTAGAACGGGAAGAACCATTGGCATCTACATCTGTAGAACGTGAAGAACCAGTGGCATCTACATCTGTAGAACGTGAAGAACCAGTGGCATCTAAATCTGCAGAACGTGAAGAATCAGTGCATCTACATCTGCAGAACATGAAGAATCAGTGGCATTTACATCTACAGAACATGAAGAACAAGTGGCATCTACATCTGCAGAACGTGAAGAACCAGTGACATCTATATCTGCAGAACGTGAAAAACCAGTGGCATCTACATCTGCAGAACATGAAGAACCAGTGGCATCTACATCTGCAGAACGTGAAGAACCAGTGGCATCTACTTCTGCAGAACGTGAAGAACCAGTGGCATCTACATCTGCCGAACGTGAAGAACCAGTGGCATCTACATCTACAGAACGTGAAGAACCAGTGGCATCTACATCTACAGAACGTGAAGAACCAGTGGCATCTACATCTGTAGAACGTGAAGAACCAGTGGCATCTACATCTGCAGAACGTGAAGAAACAGTGGTATCTATATCTGCCGAACTTGAAGAACCAGTGGCATCTACATCTACAGAACGTGAAGAACCAGTGGCATCTACATCTACAGAACGTGAAGAACCAGTGGCATCTACATCTGTAGAACGTGAAGAACCAGTGGCATCTACATCTGCAGAACGTGAAGAATCAGAGGCATCTACATCTGCAGAACATGAAGAATCAGTGGCATCTACATCTACAGAACATGAAGAACCAGTGGCATCTACTTCTGCAGAACGTGAAGAATCAGTGGCATCTACATCTACAGAACATGAAGAACCAGTGGCATCTACATCTGCAGAACGTGAAGAATCAGTACATCTACATCTGCAGAACATGAAGAATCAGTGGCATCTACATCTACAGAACATGAAGAACCAGTGGCATCTACATCTGCAGAACGTGAAGAATCAGTACATCTACATCTGCAGAACATGAAGAATCAGTGGCATCTACATCTACAGAACATGAAGAACCAGTGGCATCTACATCTGCAGAACGTGAAGAATCAGTACATCTACATCTGCAGAACATGAAGAATCAGTGGCATCTACATCTACAGAACATGAAGAACCAGTGGCATCTACATCTGCAGAACGTGAAGAATCAGTGGCATATACATCTGCAGAACGTGAAGAATGAGTGGCATCTACATCTGTAGAACGGGAAGAACCAGTGGCATCTACATCTGTAGAACGTGAAGAACCAGTGGCATCTAAATCTGCAGAACGTGAAGAATCAGTGCATCTACATCTGCAGAACGTGAAGAATCAGTGGCATTTACATCTACAGAACATGAAGAACAAGTGGCATCTACATCTGCAGAACGTGAAGAACCAGTGACATCTATATCTGCAGAACGTGAAGAACCAGTGGCATCTACTTCTGCAGAACGTGAAGAACCAGTGGCATCTACATCTGCCGAACGTGAAGAACCAGTGGCATCTACATCTACAGAACGTGAAGAACCAGTAGCATCTACATCTACAGAACGTGAAGAACCAGTGGCATCTACATCTGTAGAACGTGAAGAACCAGTGGCATCTACATCTGCAGAACGTGAAGAAACAGTGGCATCTACATCTACAGAACGTGAAGAACCAGTGGCATCTACTTCTGCAGAACATGAAGAACCAATGGCATCTACATCTGCAGAACGTGAAGAACCAGTGGCATCTATATCTGCCGAACGTGAAGAACCAGTGGCATCTACATCTACAGAACGTGAAGAACCAGTGGCATCTACATCTGCAGAACGTGAAGAACCAGTGGCATCTACATCTGTAGAACGTGAAGAAACAGTGGCATCTACACCTGCAGAACGTGAAGAATCAGTGGCATCTACATCTGCAGAACGTGAAGAATCAGTGGCATCTACATCTGCAGAACGTGAAGAATCAATGGCATCTACATCTGCAGAATATGAAGAACCAGTGGCATCTACATCTGCAGAACGTGAAGAAACAGTGGCATCTACATCTGCAGAACATGAAGAACCAGTGGCATCTACTTCTGCAGAACGTGAAGAACCAGTGGCATCTACATCTGCCGAACGTGAAGAATGAGTGGCATCTACATCTGTAGAACGGGAAGAACCAGTGGCATCTACATCTACAGAACGTGAAGAACCAGTGGCATCTACATCTGTAGAACGTGAAGAACCAGTGGCATCTAAATCTGCAGAACGTGAAGAAACAGTGGCATCTACATCTACAGAACGTGAAGAACCAGTGGCATCTACTTCTGTAGAACATGAAGAACCAATGGCATCTACATCTGCAGAACGTGAAGAACCAGTGGCATCTATATCTGCCGAACGTGAAGAACCAGTGGCATCTACATCTACAGAACGTGAAGAACCAGTGGCATCTACATCTGCAGAACGTGAAGAACCAGTGGCATCTACATCTGTAGAACGTGAAGAACCAGTGGCATCTACATCTGCAGAACGTGAAGGATCAGTGGCATCTACATCTACAGAACGTGAAGAATCAGTGGCATCTACATCTGCAGAACGTGAAGAATCAATGGCATCTACATTTGCAGAATATGAAGAACCAGTTGCATCTACATCTGCAGAACGTGAAGAACCAGTGGCATCTACTTCTGCAGAACGTGAAGAACCAGTGGCATCTACATCTGCCGAACGTGAAGAACCAGTGGCATCTACATCTACAGAACGTGAAGAACCAGTGGCATCTACATCTACAGAACGTGAAGAACCAGTGGCATCTACATCTGTAGAATGTGAAGAACCAGTGGCATCTACATCTGCAGAACGTGAAGAAACATTGGCATCTACATCTACAGAACGTGAAGAACCAGTGGCATCTACTTCTGCAGAACATGAAGAACCAATGGCATCTACATCTGCAGAACGTGAAAAACCAGTGGTATCTATATCTGCCGAACGTGAAGAACCAGTGGCATCTACATCTACAGAACGTGAAGAACCAGCGGCATCTACATCTACAGAACGTGAAGAACCAGTGGCATCTACATCTGTAGAACGTGAAGAACCAGTGGCATATACATCTGCAGAACGTGAAGAATGAGTGGCATCTACATCTGTAGAACGGGAAGAACCATTGGCATCTACATCTGTAGAACGTGAAGAACCAGTGGCATCTACATCTGTAGAACGTGAAGAACCAGTGGCATCTAAATCTGCAGAACGTGAAGAATCAGTGCATCTACATCTGCAGAACATGAAGAATCAGTGGCATTTACATCTACAGAACATGAAGAACGAGTGGCATCTACATCTGCAGAACGTGAAGAACCAGTGACATCTACATCTGCAGAACGTGAAGAACCAGTGGCATCTACTTCTGCAGAACGTGAAGAACCAGTGGCATCTACATCTGCCGAACGTGAAGAACCAGTGGCATCCACATCTACAGAACGTGAAGAACCAGTGGCATCTACATCTACAGAACGTGAAGAACCAGTGGCATCTACATCTGTAGAACGTGAAGAACCAGTGGCATCTACATCTGCAGAACGTGAAGAAACAGTGGCATCTACATCTACAGAACGTGAAGAACCAGTGGCATCTACTTCTGCAGAACATGAAGAACCAATGGCATCTACATCTGCAGAACGTGAAGAACCAGTGGTATCTATATCTGCCGAACGTGAAGAACCAGTGGCATCTACATCTACAGAACGTGAAGAACCAGTGGCATCTACATCTACAGAACGTGAAGAACCAGTGGCATCTACATCTGTAGAACGTGAAGAACCAGTGGCATCTACATCTGCAGAACGTGAAGAATCAGAGGCATCTACATCTGCAGAACATGAAGAATCAGTGGCATCTACATCTACAGAACATGAAGAACCAGTGGCATCTACTTCTGCAGAACGTGAAGAATCAGTGGCATCTACATCTACAGAACATGAAGAACCAGTGGCATCTACATCTGCAGAACGTGAAGAATCAGTACATCTACATCTGCAGAACATGAAGAATCAGTGGCATCTACATCTACAGAACATGAAGAACCAGTGGCATCTACATCTGCAGAACGTGAAGAATCAGTACATCTACATCCGCAGAACATGAAAAATCAGTGGCATCTACATCTACAGAACATGAAGAACCAGTGGCATCTACATCTGCAGAACGTGAAGAATCAGTACATCTACATCTGCAAAACATGAAGAATCAGTGGCATCTACATCTACAGAACATGAAGAACCAGTGGCATCTACATCTGCAGAACGGGAAGAACCAGTGGCATCTACATCTGTAGAACGTGAAGAACCAGTGGCATCTACATCTGTAGAACGTGAAGAACCAGTGGCATCTAAATCTGCAGAACGTGAAGAATCAGTGCATCTACATCTGCAGAACGTGAAGAATCAGTGGCATTTACATCTACAGAACATGAAGAACAAGTGGCATCTACATCTACAGAACGTGAAGAACCAGTGGCATCTACTTCTGCAGAACATGAAGAACCAATGGCATCTACATCTGCAGAACGTGAAGAACCAGTGGCATCTATATCTGCCGAACGTGAAGAACCAGTGGCATCTACATCTACAGAACGTGAAGAACCAGTGGCATCTACATCTGCAGAACGTGAAGAACCAGTGGCATCTACATCTGTAGAACGTGAAGAAACAGTGGCATCTACACCTGCAGAACGTGAAGAATCAGTGGCATCTACATCTGCAGAACGTGAAGAATCAGTGGCATCTACATCTGCAGAACGTGAAGAATCAATGGCATCTACATCTGCAGAATATGAAGAACCAGTGGCATCTACATCTGCAGAACGTGAAGAAACAGTGGCATCTACATCTGCAGAACATGAAGAACCAGTGGCATCTACTTCTGCAGAACGTGAAGAACCAGTGGCATCTACATCTGCCGAACGTGAAGAATGAGTGGCATCTACATCTGTAGAACGGGAAGAACCAGTGGCATCTACATCTACAGAACGTGAAGAACCAGTGGCATCTACATCTGTAGAACGTGAAAAACCAGTGGCATCTAAATCTGCAGAACGTGAAGAAACAGTGGCATCTACATCTACAGAACGTGAAGAACCAGTGGCATCTACTTCTGCAGAACATGAAGAACCAATGGCATCTACATCTGCAGAACGTGAAGAACCAGTGGCATCTATATCTGCCGAACGTGAAGAACCAGTGGCATCTACATCTACAGAACGTGAAGAACCAGTGGCATCTACATCTGCAGAACGTGAAGAACCAGTGGCATCTACATCTGTAGAACGTGAAGAACCAGTGGCATCTACATCTGCAGAACGTGAAGGATCAGTGGCATCTACATCTACAGAACGTGAAGAATCAGTGGCATCTACATCTGCAGAACGTGAAGAATCAATGGCATCTACATCTGCAGAATATGAAGAACCAGTTGCATCTACATCTGCAGAACGTGAAGAACCAGTGGCATCTACTTCTGCAGAACGTGAAGAACCAGTGGCATCTACATCTGCCGAACGTGAAGAACCAGTGGCATCTACATCTACAGAACGTGAAGAACCAGTGGCATCTACATCTACAGAACGTGAAGAACCAGTGGCATCTACATCTGTAGAATGTGAAGAACCAGTGGCATCTACATCTGCAGAACGTGAAGAAACATTGGCATCTACATCTACAGAACGTGAAGAACCAGTGGCATCTACTTCTGCAGAACATGAAGAACCAATGGCATCTACATCTGCAGAACGTGAAAAACCAGTGGTATCTATATCTGCCGAACGTGAAGAACCAGTGGCATCTACATCTACAGAACGTGAAGAACCAGCGGCATCTACATCTACAGAACGTGAAGAACCAGTGGCATCTACATCTGTAGAACGTGAAGAACCAGTGGCATATACATCTGCAGAACGTGAAGAATGAGTGGCATCTACATCTGTAGAACGGGAAGAACCATTGGCATCTACATCTGTAGAACGTGAAGAACCAGTGGCATCTACATCTGTAGAACGTGAAGAACCAGTGGCATCTAAATCTGCAGAACGTGAAGAATCAGTGCATCTACATCTGCAGAACATGAAGAATCAGTGGCATTTACATCTACAGAACATGAAGAACGAGTGGCATCTACATCTGCAGAACGTGAAGAACCAGTGACATCTACATCTGCAGAACGTGAAGAACCAGTGGCATCTACTTCTGCAGAACGTGAAGAACCAGTGGCATCTACATCTGCCGAACGTGAAGAACCAGTGGCATCCACATCTACAGAACGTGAAGAACCAGTGGCATCTACATCTACAGAACGTGAAGAACCAGTGGCATCTACATCTGTAGAACGTGAAGAACCAGTGGCATCTACATCTGCAGAACGTGAAGAAACAGTGGCATCTACATCTACAGAACGTGAAGAACCAGTGGCATCTACTTCTGCAGAACATGAAGAACCAATGGCATCTACATCTGCAGAACGTGAAGAACCAGTGGTATCTATATCTGCCGAACGTGAAGAACCAGTGGCATCTACATCTACAGAACGTGAAGAACCAGTGGCATCTACATCTACAGAACGTGAAGAACCAGTGGCATCTACATCTGTAGAACGTGAAGAACCAGTGGCATCTACATCTGCAGAACGTGAAGAATCAGAGGCATCTACATCTGCAGAACATGAAGAATCAGTGGCATCTACATCTACAGAACATGAAGAACCAGTGGCATCTACTTCTGCAGAACGTGAAGAATCAGTGGCATCTACATCTACAGAACATGAAGAACCAGTGGCATCTACATCTGCAGAACGTGAAGAATCAGTACATCTACATCTGCAGAACATGAAGAATCAGTGGCATCTACATCTACAGAACATGAAGAACCAGTGGCATCTACATCTGCAGAACGTGAAGAATCAGTACATCTACATCCGCAGAACATGAAAAATCAGTGGCATCTACATCTACAGAACATGAAGAACCAGTGGCATCTACATCTGCAGAACGTGAAGAATCAGTACATCTACATCTGCAAAACATGAAGAATCAGTGGCATCTACATCTACAGAACATGAAGAACCAGTGGCATCTACATCTGCAGAACGGGAAGAACCAGTGGCATCTACATCTGTAGAACGTGAAGAACCAGTGGCATCTACATCTGTAGAACGTGAAGAACCAGTGGCATCTAAATCTGCAGAACGTGAAGAATCAGTGCATCTACATCTGCAGAACGTGAAGAATCAGTGGCATTTACATCTACAGAACATGAAGAACAAGTGGCATCTACATCTACAGAACATGAAGAACCAGTGGCATCTACATCTGCAGAACGTGAAGAATCAGTACATCTACATCTGCAGAACATGAAGAATCAGTGGCATCTACATCTACAGAACATGAAGAACCAGTGGCATCTACATCTGCAGAACGTGAAGAATCAGTACATCTACATCCGCAGAACATGAAGAATCAGTGGCATCTACATCTACAGAACATGAAGAACCAGTGGCATCTACATCTGCAGAACGTGAAGAATCAGTACATCTACATCTGCAAAACATGAAGAATCAGTGGCATCTACATCTACAGAACATGAAGAACCAGTGGCATCTACATCTGCAGAACGGGAAGAACCAGTGGCATCTACATCTGTAGAACGTGAAGAACCAGTGGCATCTACATCTGTAGAACGTGAAGAACCAGTGGCATCTAAATCTGCAGAACGTGAAGAATCAGTGCATCTACATCTGCAGAACGTGAAGAATCAGTGGCATTTACATCTACAGAACATGAAGAACAAGTGGCATCTACATCTGCAGAACGTGAAGAACCAGTGACATCTATATCTGCAGAACGTGAAAAACCAGTGGCATCTACATCTGCAGAACATGAAGAACCAGTGGCATCTACATCTGCAGAACGTGAAGAACCAGTGGCATCTACTTCTGCAGAACGTGAAGAACCAGTGGCATCTACATCTGCCGAACGTGAAGAACCAGTGGCATCTACATCTACAGAACGTGAAGAACCAGTGGCATCTACATCTACAGAACGTGAAGAACCAGTGGCATCTACATCTGTATAACGTGAAGAACCAGTGGCATCTACATCTGCAGAACGTGAAGAAACAGTGGCATCCACATCTACAGAACGTGAAGAACCAGTGGCATCTACTTCTGCAGAACATGAAGAACCAATGGCATCTACATCTGCAGAATGTGAAGAACCAGTGGCATCTATATCTGCCGAACGTGAAGAACCAGTGGCATCTACATCTACAGAACGTGAAGAACCAGTGGCATCTACATCTGCAGAACGTGAAAAACCAGTGGCATCTACATCTGTAGAACGTGAAGAACCAGTGGCATCTACATCTGCAGAACGTGAAGAATCAGTGGCATCTACATCTGCAGAACGTGAAGAATCAGTGGCATCTACATCTGCAGAACGTGAAGAATCAATGGCATCTACATCTGCAGAATATGAAGAACCAGTGGCATCTACATCTGCAGAACGTGAAGAAACAGTGGCATCTACATCTGCAGAACATGAAGAACCAGTGGCATCTACTTCTGCAGAACGTGAAGAACCAGTGGCATCTACATCTGCCGAACGTGAAGAATGAGTGGCATCTACATCTGTAGAACGGGAAGAACCAGTGGCATCTACATCTACAGAACGTGAAGAACCAGTGGCATCTACATCTGTAGAACGTGAAGAACCAGTGGCATCTAAATCTGCAGAACGTGAAGAAACAGTGGCATCTACATCTACAGAACGTGAAGAACCAGTGGCATCTACTTCTGCAGAACATGAAGAACCAATGGCATCTACATCTGCAGAACGTGAAGAACCAGTGGCATCTATATCTGCCGAACGTGAAGAACCAGTGGCATCTACATCTACAGAACGTGAAGAACCAGTGGCATCTACATCTGCAGAACGTGAAGAACCAGTGGCATCTACATCTGCAGAACGTGAAGGATCAGTGGCATCTACATCTACAGAACGTGAAGAATCAGTGGCATCTACATCTGCAGAACGTGAAGAATCAATGGCATCTACATCTGCAGAATATGAAGAACCAGTGGCATCTACATCTGCAGAACGTGAAGAAACAGTGGCATCTACGTCTGCAGAACGTGAAGAACCAGTGGCATCTACATCTGTAGAACGTGAAGAACCAGTGGCATCTACATCTGCAGAACATGAAGAACCAGTGGCATCTACATCTGCAGAACGTGAAGAACCAGTGGCATCTACATCTGTAGAACGTGAAGAACCAGTGACATCTACATCTGCAGAACGTGAAGAATCAGTGGCATCTACATCTGCAGAACGTGAAGAATCAGCGGCATCTACATCTGCAGAACGTGAACAATCAATGGCATCTACATCTGCAGAATATGAAGAACCAGTGGCATCTACATCTGCAGAACATGAACAGGTGGCATCTACATCTGCAGAACGTGAAGAAACAGTGGCATCTACATCTGCAGAACATGAAGAACCAGTGGCATCTACTTCTGCAGAACGTGAAGAACCAGTGGCATCTACATCTGCCGAACGTGAAGAATGAGTGGCATCTACATCTGTAGAACGGGAAGAACCAGTGGCATCTACATCTACAGAACGTGAAGAACCAGTGGCATCTACATCTGTAGAACGTGAAGAACCAGTGGCATCTAAATCTGCAGAACGTGAAGAAACAGTGGCATCTACATCTACAGAACGTGAAGAACCAGTGGCATCTACTTCTGCAGAACATGAAGAACCAATGGCATCTACATCTGCAGAACGTGAAGAACCAGTGGCATCTATATCTGCCGAACGTGAAGAACCAGTGGCATCTACATCTACAGAACGTGAAGAACCAGTGGCATCTACATCTGCAGAACGTGAAGAACCAGTGGCATCTACATCTGCAGAACGTGAAGGATCAGTGGCATCTACATCTACAGAACGTGAAGAATCAGTGGCATCTACATCTGCAGAACGTGAAGAATCAATGGCATCTACATCTGCAGAATATGAAGAACCAGTGGCATCTACATCTGCAGAACGTGAAGAAACAGTGGCATCTACGTCTGCAGAACGTGAAGAACCAGTGGCATCTACATCTGTAGAACGTGAAGAACCAGTGGCATCTACATCTGCAGAACATGAAGAACCAGTGGCATCTACATCTGCAGAACGTGAAGAACCAGTGGCATCTACATCTGTAGAACGTGAAGAACCAGTGACATCTACATCTGCAGAACGTGAAGAATCAGTGGCATCTACATCTGCAGAACGTGAAGAATCAGCGGCATCTACATCTGCAGAACGTGAACAATCAATGGCATCTACATCTGCAGAATATGAAGAACCAGTGGCATCTACATCTGCAGAACATGAACAGGTGGCATCTACATCTGCAGAACGTGAAGAAACAGTGGCATCTACTTCTACAGAACGTGAAGAATCAGTGGCATCTACATCTACAGAACGTGAAGAACCAGTGGCATCTACATCTGCAGAACGTGAAGAACCAGTGGCATCTACATCTACAGAACGTGAAGAACCAGTGGCATCTACATCTGTAGAACGTGAAGAACCAGTGGCATCTACATCTGCAGAACGTGAAGAAACAGTGGCATCTACATCTACAGAACGTGAAGAACCAGTGGCATCTACTTCTGCAGAACATGAAGAAGCAATGGCATCTACATCTGCAGAACGTGAAGAACCAGTGGCATCTATATCTGCCGAACGTGAAGAACCAGTGGCATCTACATCTACAGAACGTGAAGAACCAGTGGCATCTACATCTGCAGAACGTGAAGAACCAGTGGCATCTACATCTGTAGAACGTGAAGAACCAGTGGCATCTACATCTGCAGAACGTGAAGGATCAGTGGCATCTACATCTGCAGAACGTGAAAAATCAGTGGCATCTACATCTGCAGAACGTGAAGAATCAATGGCATCTACATCTGCAGAATATGAAGAACCAGTGGCATCTACATCTGCAGAACGTGAAGAAACAGTGGCATCTACATCTGCAGAACATGAAGAACCAGTGGCATCTACATCTGCAGAACGTGAAGAAACAGTGGCATCTACTTCTGCAGAACGTGAAGAACCAGTGGCATCTACATCTGTAGAACGTGAAGAACCAGTGGCATCTACATCTGCAGAACATGAAGAACCAGTGGCATCTACATCTGCAGAACGTGAAGAACCAGTGGCATCTACATCTGTAGAACGTGAAGAACCAGTGGCATCTACATCTGCAGAACGTGAAGAATCAGTGGCATCTACATCTGCAGAACGTGAAGAATCAGTGGCATCTACATCTGCAGAACGTGAAGAATCAATGGCATCTACATCTGCAGAATATGAAGAACCAGTGGCATCTACATCTGCAGAACATGAAGAACAGGTGGCATCTACATCTGCAGAACGTGAAGAAACAGTGGCATCTACTTCTGCAGAACGTGAAGAATCAGTGGCATCTACATCTACAGAACATGAAGAACCAGTGGCATCTACATCTGCAGAACGTGAAGAACCAGTGGCATCTACATCTGCAGAACGTGAAGAACCAGTGGCATCTACATCTGCAGAACGTGAAGAACCAGATGTAGATGCCACTGGTTCGTCACGTCTACAGATGTAGATGTCATCACCGCCATCTATTGCGCGGCGGTTGAACTTACGCCTCTCGGTCCGAACAGGCAACTGGACATACGGGACAGGTTTTTTCGTATCTCTGAAAGTTCGTAAGTCGAGTGTTCATAAGTAAGGGAGTCACGTATTTGATTCCTTGCAAAAGCTAGAATCGATTTGATGTTTGAACATCTTCAGAAACCTGTTTTATTTCCAGAAATAATAACACTTATTCTTTCATTTGATACTTTTATACCGGTAAAAAGGTGTCCCGAGATGTAGCTGCTCACCCCGAGCTATAAATGCTCTCTGATACGCCTGGCATTGGCGTTGTTCTCTCGCGTCTGACATTGGCGGTGAGACCGAGGCCATGAAGATCACATTTCGAAAGACAATGTTTAAATTATCAGAGCTACGTGTAAAATTTTGATTTAAAGCTTTCGTGACTGCAGTAATTCATATCCTTAGTTCTTTCGGTAAAGTCACGTTGAAGGGAAACAATAAAATATATATAAAACAATACAAATTCTCACGTTTCGACCATAACACAAACGGTCGTCTTCAGGTGTGTCGGTTGTGTTATGGTCGAAACGTCGTGAGAATTTTTAATTGTTTTATATATTTTATTATTTTGTTGTTTCCCTTCAACGTGACTTTACCGAAAGAACTAAGAATATAGAGCTACGTGTGTTTGCATGTTCACCACAAGTACCGTGTGGTTAACACAGCACCTTGATGCCTTGCAGAAGCTACAATCTACTTGTTTGAACATGTGAACATCGCTCCTGTTGTATTGCCACAAAGGGTAAAACCCATTTTTTATTTAGAAAAATGAAAGCTATTACAGAACAAACTGTTCTTAAATGGGGTCCCACTAACAGGTGGTAGCACCTGTGGTGGAGACACCAACAGCTGAGAATCTCATCCGTGCATCTTCATCTACTCGCTCACCTGATCACTCGCTCACCTGATCACTCACCTGATCACTCACCTGATCACTCACTCACCGACTCGCTCACCTGATCACTCACCTGATCACTCACCTACTCGCTCACCTACTCACCTGCTCGCTCACCGAGTCACTCACCTACTCGCTCACCTGCTCACTCACTCGCTCACCTGATCACTCATCTACTCACTCACCTACTCGCCTACTCACCTGCTCGCTCACCGAGTCACTAACCTACTCGCTCACTCGCTCACCTGATCACTCACCTACTCACCTGCTCGCTCACTCGCCCACTCACCTATTTACCTGTTCACTCACCTAGTCACTCACCTACTCACCTGCTCACTCACCTAATAATTTACCTACTCGCTCACCTAGTCACTCACCGACTCGCTTAGCTACTCACCTGCTCACTAATCTAGCCAATGGTGAGCGTCTGTCGAGAGAGTGTTAGGTGTCTGGTGATTGACGGTGGTGAGCGTCTGTTTATCGAGTGTCCTCATCCCAGCGCTCAGCTCACCTCCACGCTCACCTGTGCACTCTCCCCAGCAGCGATCCAGGCGCACGAGTACGTGTGTGCGTGTGTCTGTGTATGTGTGTGTTTGGGGAGCGATAGTGTAGCAGTTAGCGCGCTGCGCTATGAACCTGGCGACCCGGGTTCGATTCCCGCTCACGGCCAACACCAGTGACGATTATCTGAACCGGTCCCGGGCCTCCCCTAGGTCGACTCAGCCTCAAATGAGTACCTGGTGCGGTGTGTAAACATTGCCACTAGGGAGACAAAGGCGGTCGGGCGTGGTGCTGGCCACCCACCCCCTCGTGTACCGTTCCGGCCTTCATAGGTGCTCGCTAACAGCAATTGCCCCTACAGTCTGTTAAGGCTATATGGGGGATCTTTGTATGTGTGTGTACGCGTGTGTATGTGTGTACGCGTGTGTGTACACGTGTATACGCGTGTGTGTACGCGTTTGTCTGTGTGTGTATGTAGGTGTGTGTCTGTATGTGTGTGTACACGTGTGTGTACGTGTTTTTAGAGAGATGTTTTTTAGACGTTGGTTAGTGGTAATTTATTGAAGGTGGAGGGGTTACCAGCCCATCGCACAGTAGGGGGCACAGGTGGTGCATCAGCCACTCAGTCTGCCCCGTGACCTGCCAGCGGGCGTTCGACACTTCACGTGGCCTCAAGGTGCACATGGCCTGGCACAAGCGTCGTGGTGACGTCACCGCCACTTAGTGGCGAATGGCGGTTGTTGTTGTTGTTGTGTGTGTGCGTGTGTGTGTCTGTGGAGGGGTAGTATAGCGGCTAGCGCACTGCACCAACACCAGTGCCCATTATCTGAACCGGTCCTGGGCCTCCCCTTGGTTGACTCAGCCTCAAATGAGTTACCTGGTGTAGCAGCGTGTGTGGTGTAGTAAACATCGACATCTGGGGAGACAAAGGCGGTCGGGCGTGGTGCTGGCCACCCACCCCCTCGTGTGCCACAGTGCCGACCTTCACAGGTGCTACTCGCTAACAGCACTTGCCCCTACAGTCTGTTAAGGCTACCCGGGGGATCTTTGTCTTTGTGTCTACAGGTGCTACTCGCTAACAGCACTTGCTCCTACAGTGTGTTAAGGCTACCCGGGGGATCTTTGAGTGCGAGCCTTCTTGTTGTTGTTATGTAAGCGGCAGACGTGCAGGGAGGTGGTTTATGAAGCAACACGAACCACTCCTGAACCGACTTCCTCCTCTGTTACACAATGGGGCGCACCCACCCACCACCCACCCACCACCAACCCAGCATCCACCCACCAACCACCAACCCACCCAGCACCCACCCACCACCAACCCAGCATCCACCCACCAACCACCAACCCACCCAGCACCCAACCACCAACCCAGCTCCCACGCACCCACCACCACCGACCTCCCACCCACCAACCCAGCACCCACCCACCAACCCAGCATCCAACCACCAACCCAGCACCCACGCACCCACCAACCCAGCACCCACGCACCCACCAACCCAGCACCCACCACCCACCAACCCAGCACCCACCACCCACCCACCCAGCACCCACCCACCAACCCAGCACCCACCCAGCATCCACCAACCATGCACCCACCCACCACGCACCCACCCACCCACCCCACCCATGAACCCACCAACCCACCCACAAACCAACCAACCACCCACCCACCTATCACCCACCCACCCACCTATCACCCACCCACCCACCTACCACCAACACACCCACCTACCTACCACTAACCCACCTACCACCCACCCACCTACCACCCACCAACCCAGCACCCACCCAGCACCCACCAACCCAGCACCCACCCACCCAGCACCCACCAACCCACCCACTAACCAAGTAACCACCAACCCAGCACCCACCAACCCACCCACTAACCAAGTAACCACCAACCCAGCACCCACCAACCCAGCACCCACCACCCAGCACCCACCACCCAACCACCAACCCAGTACCCAGCACCCACCACCCAACCCAGGGTGTGTGTGTGTACAGGTTGTGTGTGTGTACAGGGTGTGTGTGTACAGGGTGTGTGTGTACACAGGGTGTGTGTGTGTACAGGTTGTGTATGTGTGTGTACAGGTTGTGTATGTGTGTGTACAGGTTGTGTGTGTGTGTGTACAGGTTGTGTGTGTGTACAGGTTGTGTGTGTGTGTACAGGTTGTGTGTGTACAGGTTGTGTGTGTGTACAGGTTGTGTGTGTGTACAGGTTGTGTGTATGTACAGGTTGTGTGTGTGTACAGGTTGTGTGTGTGTACACAGGGTGTGTGTGTGTACAGGTTGTGTGTGTGTGTACAGGTTGTGTGTGTGTGTACAGGTTGTGTGTGTGTACAGGGTGTGTGTGTACACAGGGTGTGTGTGTGTACAGGTTGTGTGCGTGTGTGTACAGGTTGTGTGTGTGTGTGTTCAGGTTGTGTGTGTACAGGTTGTGTGTGTGTGTGTACAGGTTGTGTATGTGTGTGTACAGGTTGTGTGTGTACAGGTTGTGTGTGTACAGGTTGTGTGTGTACAGGTTGTGTGTGTGTACAGGGTGTGTGTGTGTACAGGTTGTGTGTGTGTGTACAGGTTGTGTGTGTGTGTACAGGGTGTGTGTGTGTACAGGTTGTGTGTGTACAGGTTGTGTGTGTGTACAGGGTGTGTGTGTGTACAGGGTGTATGTGTGTACAGGTTGTGTGTGTGTGTACAGGTTGTGTGTGTGTACAGGTTGTGTGTGTGTACAGGGTGTGTGTGTACAGGGTGTGTGTGTGTACAGGTTGTGTGTATGTACAGGTTGTGTGTGTGTACAGGGTGTGTGTGTGTGTACAGGTTGTGTGTGTGTGTACAGGTTGTGTGTGTGTACAGGTTGTGTGTGTGTGTACAGGTTGTGTGTGTACAGGTTGTGTGTGTGTACAGGGTGTGTGTGTACAGGGTGTATGTGTGTGTGTACAGGTTGTGTGTGTGTACAGGTTGTGTGTGTGTGTACAGGGTGTGTGTGTACACAGGGTGTGTGTGTGTACAGGTTGTGTGTGTACAGGTTGTGTATGTGTGTGTACAGGTTGTGTATGTGTGTGTACAGGTTGTGTATGTGTGTGTACAGGTTGTGTGTGTGTACAGGTTGTGTGTGTGTACAGGTTGTGTGTGTGTACAGGTTGTGTGTATGTGTGTACAGGTTGTATGTGTGTGTACAGGGTGTGTGTACAGGTTGTGTATGTACAGGTTGTGTGTGTGTGTACACAGGTTGTGTGTGTGTACAGGGTGTGTATGTGTACAGGTTGTGTGTGTACAGGGTGTGTGTGTGTACAGGTTGTGTATGTACAGGTTGTGTGTGTGTGTACACAGGTTGTGTGTGTGTACAGGGTGTGTATGTGTACAGGTTGTGTGTGTACAGGTTGTGTGTGTATGTGTGTACAGGTTGTGTGTGTGTACAGGGTGTGTATGTGTACAGGTTGTGTGTGTACAGGTTGTGTGTGTATGTGTGTACAGGTTGTGTGTGTGTACAGGGTGTGTGTGTGTACAGGTTGTGTGTGTGTGTACAGGTTGTGTGTATGTGTACAGGGTGTGTGTGTGTACAGGTTGTGTGTGTGTGTACACAGGGTGTGTGTATGTGTGAGTTGTCAAGGGATGGCTCCCTATTGCTCAAACATGTTATGTATGCCAATGATCTGGTAATTGCTGCTCACTCAGAGGGGGAGTTGGAGGCGCTGTTGCTGAACCTGGAGTTTGTCATTAAGAGGAAGGGCCTGACCATTAGCCCCACCAAAACTAAGCACCTGCCTGGGTATATTGTACCATCGGACACTCCACCCCCGCAACTCCCAATTGGTGAAAGGGCAGTTGTGGAGAGAGTGGACAGCAGAGGTCTCACTCCGAATCAGTCGAGCGGCATTATCTTTTCATCGGTTGCATAACGCTGTGTGGAAGCTACCTGGTCTGTCGCTCTGCACGAAGCTTCAGGTTTTCTCAACCACGGTCATTCCCTCCCTTCTCTACGCTTGCGAAACGTGGACCCCTCCCTAATGGAACATCTTCGCCGGTTATAAACATTTAGGCTGGCCTGCCTACGATCCATCCTGGGTTTAACCAGGCTGGATTGTGTGAGGAGCTCACAGATCCGTGAAATATCTGGACAAAGTCCCATCGGTGAGCTCCTCCAGCAGGCAAGGCTGCATTGGCTTGGTCATGTAGCCCGCATGCCCAGCCACCGCATGCCTAAAAAGCTTTTGTTCGGCCGGATCGAGGGGGTTAAACGGGCGCGGCATGGGCTAGAGAAGAGATGGAGCTGATGTGGTACAGGAGGACGTGGAGCTGAGTGGACTTGCCGATGACTGGTACCAGCGGTGTTAAGATCGGCCTCTGTAGAGGAGGCTCGTGAAGGACGCTACTGGGCAGTTGGAGGCAGTCGCCCTTCAACAACAACGTTCGGCCGGATCGAGGGGGTTAAACGGGCGCGGCATGGGCTAGAGAAGAGATGGAGCTGATGTGGTACAGGAGGACGTGGAGCTGAGTGGACTTGCCGATGACTGGTACCAGCGGTGTTAAGATCGGCCTCTGTAGAGGAGTCTCGTGAAGGACGCTACTGGGCAGTTGGAGGCAGTCGCCCTCCAACAACAACGGAGGGCGGAGGAGCGACGCTCACAACAACGAGCGGAGCGCCGGGTGGCTAAAGCACATCAGGTTGGCACAGTAGGGGGCACAGGTGGTGCATCAGCCAGTCATCTCAGTCAGTCGACCCGTGGCACCTGGGTCTGCCCTGTAACCTCCTGCCAGCGGGCGTTCGACACTTCACGTGGCCTCAACGTGCACATGGCCTGGCACAAGCGTCATGGAGACGTCACCGCCACTTCGTGGCGAATGGCGGTTGTTGTTGTTGTGTGTATAGGGTTTGGGTGTGTGTACAGGGTGTGCGTATATATAGTGATAACAGGGTGTGTGTTTATATAGGGTGTGAGCGTGTAGGTGTGTGTCGTAACAAGGTGTGTATATATCAATTTAACACGTAGGCTTTTGCGACCAGTATTATTCATAACTAGCTGTACTACCCGGCTTCGCCCGGGACTTGGATTCACCACGCCCGGCTGCCTTTGTGTCCCCAGTGGCGATGTTCACACACCACACCAGTTACTCGTTTGAGGCTGAGTCGACCTAGGGGAGGCCCAGGACCGGTTGAAATAATCGTCACCGGTGGTGGTGACCGTGAGCGGGAATCGAACTCGGGTCGCCGGGTTCGTAGCGCAGCGCGCTAACCGCTGCACTACAATGCGTTACGCTTCCACATGCGCGGGTCACGTGACAGATGTGACGTCACAGCTCACTTGCCATGCAAAAAAATACATGCATTATTAAGCTCCCCCCCCCACCCCCAAAAAATAAGTGTATTTTTATAATTTGTGCATGGTGTACAGTCTGGAAAGTACCCACATGGCAAATGTCAAGTTTATTGCATGTCGGGAAGTAGGCTAAACATTTTGAACAGACACACGTAATCACAACTTTGTCTTTTATTATTCATAATAAAGGTTTTGGGTTAGATCACGTTATTCTAAATGTGTCAGTAAAAAAAATGTCGGTGTGTTTGAAGAGTGAATCCACAACATTTTGAATTTGAGTACGACGTTTCGAGATCGGAGGGGGTATTGCAATTATGTAATAGATCAGTCATCAGTCACTTAGCATGGGACTTCTCTCCAAGGAATTGCAATATGTATTGTGTATTACTTAATAATACACTTCCAGGCTGCGCTGAGTCTTAGCTATCACAGCGGTTGATATTATTGGTATTCTTATCAATTTCGATCGATTCTCTAATTAGTCTTGGCCAGTAATAATTCGTTTTTCATAACACTTCAACAAGAATATATTCCAGACCTAGCTGACCATTGTCTAAATTGCACTTACTTCTTGTGGAGAGGTGACTTCTTTAAACAAAAGGAAGGAGCAGCAATGGGCTCTCCTTTATCTCCTGCTACAGCAAATCTGTACGTGGAAAACTTTGAAAGAAGAGCACTTGCCTCGAGCACATTAAAGCCATCTTTTTGGTTTAGATATGTCGATGACGCTTTGGTTGTCTGGCCACGTGGTAAAGACACACTGAATGCATTTTTAAATCATCTCAATGCACGAAACCCGGTCATCCAGTTCACCGTAGAAATGAAGGTGAACAACACACTCCCCCCTTCCTGGATATTTTTGCTTGGACACGGTCAATTGAAGGGGGAACGCACCCCAATGCCTATCTGAATGCAGATTCGCATCCAGCACAGAAGTCCTCCCTCATCAAGACGCTCATACATCGGGCAAAAGCAGTGTCAGATGGTGAAAGTCAAAGGAGATAGATTATACAATGTTAAAGAGGCACTCCGAGTGAATGGCTACAATAATGCTAAAGATTCACAGAGCATTGAATGCCAAACCAAGACCGAACAAGAGCACTGCTGAAAGTGATCGGATTACAATCAATACAATTAAAATACCACACTCCTCGGGAGTTACTGACCAATGAGCCCGCGTTTTGCAAAAGCAAAAGATTAAAGCGAGATTTGGTACGGTACACAAAATAAAATAAAAACTAGTGTCCTGTACTAAAGATGAATTACCAAAGTTATCAACAACAGAAGGTGTATATCGGATCAATTTCTTATGCGGTAAATGCTAGACACTTTGGTTTTTCGGTAAAGTCACGTAGATGAAAAATAAAAATAATAATGAAAATAATAAAATGAATTTTTATTTTTGATTTTCATTATTATTCTTTTTCTTCATCTACGTGACTCTACCGAAAGAAGCAAAGAGTATGGATCCTTGCACTCACGAAAACTTCAAATCTAGAGGCAAATGTTACGTTGGGACAGACGGGACGTAACATCAGCGTAAGATTTTGATTTAAAGCTTTCGTGACTGCAGGGATTCATATTCTTGTTTCTTTCGGTAAAGTCACCACCACGTAGAAGGGAAACAATAAAATAATACGGTGGCTTTCAGACCGCATCCATTATTTTCGTCTCCCCCCTCCTCTTTTCTGAACATAGATGGACTCGTCCACCTGAATAACTGTCAAATCGCTCTCCGTGGTGCTAACGTAAAAAAAAAACGCCACTTTTTTCAAATTTTCTTGCTGTGGTTTTCACACCTCATGATGATTGCTTCTTGTGTTGCAGTCGAAACGTCGTGAGAATTTTATTGTTTTATATTTGTATTATTTTATTGTTTCCCTTCTACGTGACTTTACCGAAATAACCAAGAATATCAGCGTTAAGACTGAAAGAACACCCAAACACAGCTGTCAGCAGTGGCAGAGCATGCTTGCCAACAAGGACATTCAATTGATTTTGATAACGTTTAAGTGTTGTGAAAAACTCATTCTTACTGGCAAAGATTAGTTAGAGAATCCATCGAAATTAAGAAAAATACAAAAAAATGTGTGTAACCGCTCTGATAGCTACAGACTTAGCACAGCCTGGAAGCGTATTATTAAGTAACACACAACACACATTGCAATTCCTTACAGGTGAGTCACATGCGAAGTAGCTGACTGATCTATTACGTAATTGCAATGCCCCACCCCTGCATCCGCCTATGATCTCCAATCCTGATGGGGTTCAACAACGGTGACGTCATCCTGCACGATTGAACACCGGGAGCACGTGGGATGGATTCCTGCATTCCACGAAAGCTTCAAATCAAGATTCAGGTGGAAGGGCTTCACTATTCTGGCAAATTGCCCCAAGATGCTGATTGATGTTATTACCAGCGGAACGTCGTTACTACTCAGATTGTAGTAAATGTTGTGGATTCACTCTTCAAACACACACAACGGTGGGCTGAAGAAGTGAACTAGTTGGTGATTTGTCAACGTGACACTGTGTTTACCGATTGGCCGTGTCGGGTGGTGGAGGGTTGCGACACATTTATACATAACGCGATCAAACCCAAAAACCTTTATTGTGTGTGTATATGTAGGGTGTGTGTGTATATGTAGGGTGTGTGTGTACAGAATGTGTGTGTGTGTGTGTGCAAGGTATGTACAGGGTTTGGGTGTGTGTATACATAGTAACAGGGTGTGTGTGTGTGCAGTGTGTGTGCA
This sequence comes from Petromyzon marinus, assembly GCF_048934315.1. NCBI lineage: Eukaryota > Metazoa > Chordata > Hyperoartia > Petromyzontiformes > Petromyzontidae > Petromyzon > Petromyzon marinus. The sequence continues at coordinate 22,351 of NW_027423103.1, forward strand.
GTGTGTGTGTAGTAACAGGGTGTGTGTATGTAGTAACAGTGTGTGTGTAGTAAGTGTGTGTGTAGTAACAGGGTGTGTGTGTATGTAGTAACAGTGTGTGTGTGTAGTAACAGGGTGTGTGTATGTAGTAACAGTGTGTGTGTAGTAACAGGGTGTGTGTGGTGTGTGTGTAGTAAGTGTGTGTGGTGTGTGTGTGTGTAGTAACAATGTGTGTGTAGTAACAGGGTGTGTGTATGTAGTAACAGGGCGTGTGTGTGGTGTGTGTGTAGTAACAGTGTGTGTGTAGTAACAGGGTGTGTGTATGTAGTAACAGTGTGTGTGGTGTGCGTGTGTAGTAACAGGGTGTGTGTGTGGTGTGTGTGTAGTAACAGTGTGTGTGTGGTGTGTGTAGTAACAGGGTGTGTGTGTAGTAACAGTGTGTGTGTGGTGTGTGTGTGTAGTAACAGTGTGTGTATCTTCTTTGGTTCTTTCGGTAAAGTCACGTAGAATGAGAATAAAATAATAAATTGATAAAATAAAATAACACAATAATATTCTCACGACGTTTCGGCCACAACACAAGCGGCCTTCATCAGGTGAAGGGAGCGAGACTGTCTGGTAGGACAGCGCTGGAGTGAGAGAGCCACGTTCAGATCACGGCTTTTAAGCTGTGTGAGAGGAACAAAGAGCCTTGACGAAGGAATTAGCATAAAATTTAGCATTGAAAAGGCTGAATGATTAGCTTGTGACTGGTCACAGAAATAGCTATGTTAAAAGTTAAAGCATACACATCTGCAGAGGCACCCATTGTTAAAAGGAATTAGCATAGAATTTAGCATTGAAATAGCTAAATTAAGGCATTCGCTTGTAACTGCTACAGAAATAGTTACGTTGAAGTCAGAGCATACACATTCACCGAGGCACTTAGTACAAATCAAAACAGGAGAATTTAGCATTGAAATAACTAGGCGAATTTAGCATTGAAATAACTGGGTGATTTGCTAGTGACTGGTCACAGAAATGACTACAAATCTGAGCTATTCACAGTACTATATAGTGAACCAATAAAAACTAAAATATAAATTACCTTCATGTTATCAATAAACTCTATATTCTCCAATCAGCTAAGCTACCAACCATAAGTCGTTATATATCACAATGCTATATGGCGAAAAAATGGGTGGATTCTTAGCCTCAAATTTCCGTACCACGGATAGCTACGGGCCCCGTTCAGACGGACGAGTTCGTCCATGGTCGGAACAGAGGAGGGGGAGAGAGACAGCTGCGAAGCCCTAGTATACTCCATGTTGTAAACCATACCATTAACCGTGGTGTGAGAGGTATTAAGAGGCAATGCTGGTGAAAGAGCTGCGGTCTGAAGGTCATCGTAAAATTACAATTAATTAAGAACAGAAATGATTTAACACATCTTTCCAGTGGTTACTGAGCCTGAATCCATCTTCTCGGTTGAAATTGTCTCTGTGCTTGTATATGTGAATGGCCTCATGAACGAATCTCTCATGGTAGCCAGTTGGTTTGCAAAGAACCTCCGTCTTGGAGAAGTCAATGTCATGTGAGCCCACTGAATTGTAACAGTGATCTGCCACGGCAGAGGAGTTCGTCTTACCGTGTTTCAAGTCTGCTTTATGTTCGCGGATGCGATCCGAGATATGTCTTTTGGTTTCTCCAATGTAGCTACTACCACAGAGGCACTTTAGTTTGTAAACGCCCGGGTACTGTATGTCTGGAAGAGCATCTTTTACAGATGGAACTAAATCACGGATTTTGTGTACTGTGTTGAATCGGACCTGGATCTTGTGTTTATTCAGGATTTTGGAGATCTTTTTAGTGACCCCTGCAATGTAGGGTAAGGTGATGGTTTTGAGTGGCTCCACAAGAGGATCCTTCTTCATGACTGGAGTGATGGCTTTGCGGATTGTGTAGTCGGAGTAGCCATTAGCCCTGAGAGCCTGGTGTACGTGTTTGAGTTCACTGGTAATGTGTTCCTGGTCGGAAATGCATTGGGCTCTATGGTATAGAGTCTTGATGAGGCAGTTCTTCTGGGATGGATGGTGGTGGGAATCCGGTTTCAAGTAAGCATCTGTATGGGTAGCTTTCCTGTAGACAGAGTGGCTCATTGAACCATCATGTCTCCTTTTAATTAAGACATCCAGAAAGGGTAGTTTGCCATCTTTTTCGACCTCCATGGTAAATCTGATGGCTGGGTGTATGGAATTGATGTGGTCGCGGAATTGGTCTAGAGCAGGCTGGCCATGTGGCCAGATGACAAAGGTGTCATCAACGTACCTCTTCCATAAGGTCGGGCGTAGAGTGGCAGTCTGGATGGCGTCAGTTTCAAATTTTTTCCATGAATACGTTGGCTACAACCGGAGATAGGGGGGAGCCCATTGGGGTGCCCTCAGTTTGTTTGTAGAAAGTTCCATTCCAGGTGAAGTATGTGTTGGTTAAGCAATGTCTCACCAGGGGGGGTACATCAGTATGCAGTCCTTGATGAACCAGGTCTTCAATGATAGCGATGGTGTCAGGTACCGGGACTTTGGTGAACAAGGACACCACATCAAAACTGACAAGCAGGTCGTTTGGGGACAGGGAAATGTCTTTGATTGTCGATACCAGGTGAGTAGAATTTAGTACCGCAGAGGTGGTTTTTCCAGTGAAAGGTCGCAGTATATCAGCCAGAAAACGTGCCAGTTTGTAGGTGGGGGAGCTGATAGTAGAGACGATGGGACGAAGGGGTGTATCTTCTTTGTGTATCTTTGGAAGGCCATATAATCTTGGTGGTCTGGCAGCAGAGGGTTTCAACAAGAACTGTTTGTTCTCATCAATTAATGCTGTTGAATCAGAGATAATTTTGTTCGTTTTGGTGACCAGGCTGTTGGTGGGATCTCTTTTTATTTTTGTATAGCTGCCATCGTTGAGTAGTTCTTGAATTTTGTTGTTATATTCTGTTTTGTCCATGATGACAGTGGCATTGCCTTTGTCGGCTGAGAGAACGACAATATCATCCCTCTTTTTTAATTGAGATAATTCAAAACGTTCGTCTTTGCTGATGTTGCTAGGTGGCAACTTAGCGTTTTTGAGGGTTGCAGCGATTTCAGATCTTGCTACGTCTGCAGAGATGTGACTCAAGCCCTTGAGTGCAACGTCGACATGGGCAATGATATCATTAACCGGTAAGTGTCTCGGTGTGACAGCAAAGTTTAGACCTTTAGCTAAAACGGATTTCAGACCATCAGAAATGGAACTGTTACTGCGATTAATTACGACTTTGTTGACGTCTATCTTTTCGGTGTGTGGATCCGATTTTTTGCTGGAGAGGTGATTGAATTTGGAAATCAAATTGTCCCTACATTTGTTCGACATAGTGGCAGCCGAAGAGGTAGTCATATTGTCTACATGTTCCCAATCCGATGTAGACATTGTTGCTGTCAATTTTAAGTGTGATTTGTAGAGTGTCTTGTCTAACTGATCGAGTTCGGTGCGTGTAAGTCTGATTTTTTCCGAGATAAGAGCGAAGCTAGTTCTAGCTAGAATTCGTTTTGCATTGAGAGAAGTTGCAACAGCAGAGGTTAGTGTAAATGCGGTTGGTATTACCTTAGAGTTGCGGCATCTCTTCAGAAAGGTGAGAGACTCGATTAGTTGAGCCTTCTTATCCCGAAGTCTGTTGAATGATCTTAAGGATGTGTGGAATCCCTCCCCGTAGAGGCGGTTAAATTTCGATTTAAAGCTTTCGTGACTGCAATGATTCATCTTCTTTGGTTCTTTCGGTAAAGTCACGTAGAATGAGAATAACAGGGTGTGTGTGTGGTGTGTGTGTAGTAACAGTGTGTGTGTGTGTGTAGTAACAGGGCGTGTGTGTAGTAACAGGGTGTGTGTAGTAACAGGGTGTGTATGTAGTAACAGTGTGTGTGGTGTGCGTGTGTAGTAACAGGGTGTGTGTGTGGTGTGTGTGTAGTAACAGTGTGTGTGTGGTGTGTGTAGTAACAGGGTGTGTGTGTAGTAACAGTGTGTGTGTGTGGTGTGTGTGTGTAGTAACAGTGTGTGTGTGTAGTAACAGGGTGTGTGTGTGTAGTAACAGGGTGTGTTTGTGTAGTAACAGTGTGTGTGTAGTAACAGTGTGTGTGTGTAGTAACAGTGTGTGTGGTGTGTGTGTGTGTAGTAACAGTGTGTGTGTGTAGTAACAGTGTGTGTGTAGTAACAGTGTGTGTGTGGTGTGTGTGTGTAGTAACAGGGTGTGTGTGTGGTGTGTGTGTAGGAATAGTGTGTGTGGTGTGTGTGTAGTAACAGTGTGTGTGTGGTGTGTGTGTGTAGTAACAGTGTGGTGTGTATGTGGTAACAGGGTTTGTGTGGTGTGTGTAGTAACAGGGTGTGTGTGTGTGTAGTAACAGGGTGTATGTAGTAACAGGCTGTGTGTGTGGTGTGTGTGTAGTAACAGGATGTGTGTATGTAGTAACAGGGTGTGTGTGTGTGGTGTGTGTAGTAACAGGGTGTGTGTATGTAGTAACAGGGTGTGTGTGTGGTGTGTGTGTAGTAACAGTGTGTGTGTGGTGTGTGTGTGTAGTAACAGTGTGTGTGTGTGTGTAGTAACAGGGCGTGTGTAGTAACAGGGTGTGTGTCGTAACAGGGTGTGTGTGTGTAGTAACAGTGTGTGTGTGTGTAGTAACAGGGTGTGTGTGTGGTGTGTGTAGTAACAGGGTGTGTATAGTAACAGTGTGTGTATGTAGTAACAGGTTGTGTGTGTAGTAACAGTGTGTATGTAATAACAGGGTGTGTGTGTGTGTAGTAACAGTGTGTGTGTAGTAACAGGGTGTGTGTGTAGTAACAGGGTGTGTGTGTAGTAACAGTGTGTGTGTAGTAACAGGGTGTGTGTGTGGTGTGTGTGTAGTAACAGTGTGTGTGTGTGGTGTGTGTAGTAACAGTGTGTGTGTGTAGTAACAGGGTGTGTGTGTGTAGTAACAGTGTGTGTGTAGTAACAGTGTGTGTGTGTAGTAACAGTGTGTGGTGTGTGTAGTAAAAGTGTGTGTGTGGTGTGTGTGTAGGAATAGTGTGTGTGTGGTGTGTGTGTAGTAACAGTGTGGTGTGTATGTGGTAACAGGGTTTGTGTGGTGTGTGTAGTAACAGGGTGTGTGTGTGTGTAGTAACAGGGTGTATGTAGTAACAGGCTGTGTGTGTGGTGTGTGTGTAGTAACAGGGTGTGTGTGTAGTAACAGGGTGCGTGTATGTAGTAACAGGCTGTGTGTGTGGTGTGTGTGTAGTAACAGGGTGTGTGTGTAGTAACAGGGTGTGTATGTAGTAACAGGGTGTGTGTGTAGTGTGTGTATGTAGTAACAGGGTGTGTGTGTAGTGTGTGTATGTAGTAACAGGGTGTGTGTGTGTAGTAACAGTGTGTGTGTGTAGTAACAGGGTGTGTGTGTGTGCAGTAACAGGGTGTGTGTGTAGTAACAGGGTGTGTGTAGGGTGTGTGTAGTGTGTGTGTAGTAACAGTGTGTTTGTGTAGTAACAGGGTGTGTGTGTGTAGTAACAGGGTGTGTGTGTAGTAACAGGGTGTGTGTGTAGCAACAGGGTGTGTGTGGTGTGTGTGTAGTAACAGGGTGTGTGTGTAGTAACAGTGTGTGTGTGTAGTAACAGTGTGTATGTAGTAACAGGGTGTGTGTGTAGTAAGTGTGTGTATGTAATAACAGGGTGTGTGTGTGTAGTAACAGTATGTGTAATAACAGGGTGTGTGTGTAGTAACAGGGTGTGTAGTAACAGTGTGTGTGTAGTAACAGGGTGTGTGTGTGGTGTGTGTGTAGTAACAGTGTGTGTGTGTAGTAACAGGGTGTGTGTGTGGTGTGTGTGTAGTAACAGGTTGTGTGTGTAGTAACAGTGTGTGTATGTAATAACAGGGTGTGTGTGTGTGTAGTAACAGTGTGTGTGTGTAGTAACAGGGTGTGTGTGTAGTAACAGGGTGTGTGTAGTAACAGGGTGTGTGTGTGTAGTAACAGGGTGTGTGTGTGTAGTAACAGGGTGTGTGTGTGTAGTAACAGGGTGTGTGTGTGTAGTAACAGTGTGTGTGTAGTAACAGGGTGTGTGTGTGTAGTAACAGGGCGTGTGTGTGTGTAGTAACAGGGCGTGTGTGTGTGTGTAGTAACAGTGTGTGTGTGTAGTAACAGGGTGTGTGTGTGTAGTAACAGGGTGTGTGTGTGTAGTAACAGGGTGTGTCTGTGTAGTAAAAGGGTGTGTGTGTGGTGTGTGTGTAGTAACAGGGTGTGTGTGTGTAGTAACAGGGTGTGTGAGTAGTAACAGTGTGTGTGTGTGTAGTAACAGTGTGTGTGTGGTGTGTGTGTAGTGTGTGTGTGGTGTGTGTGTAGTAACAGTGTGTGTGTGGTGTGTGTGTGTAGTAACAGGGTGTGTGTGTAGTAACTGTGTGTGTGTGGTGTGTGTGTAGTAACAGTGTGTGTGTGGTGTGTGTATGTAGTAACAGGGTATGTGTGTAGTAACAGTGTGAGTATGTAATAACAGGGTGTGTGTGTGTAGTAACAGTGTGTGTGTGTAGTAACATGGTGTGTGTGGTGTGTGTGTAGGAATAGTGTGTGTGGTGTGTGTGTAGTAACAGTGTGTGTGGTGTGTGTGTAGTAACAGGGTGTGTGTGTAGTAACAGTGTGTGTGTGTGAGGTGTGTGTAGTAACAGTGTGTGTGTAGTAATAGTGTGTGTGGTGTGTGTGTGTAGTAACAGGGTGTGTGTGTGGTGTGTGTGTAGTAACTGTGTGTGTAGTAATAGTGTGTGTGGTGTGTGTGTGTAGTAACAGGGTGTGTGTAGTAACAGTGTGTGTAGTAACAGGGTGTGTGTGTGGTGTGTGTAGTAACTGTGTGTGTAGTAATAGTGTGTGTGGTGTGTGTGTGTAGTAACAGGGTGTGTGTGTGTAGTAACAGGGTGTGTGTGTGTAGTAACAGGGTGTGTGTGTAGTAACAGGGTGTGTGTAGTAACAGGGTGTGTGTGTGTAGTAACAGGGTGTGTGTGTAGTAATAGTGTGTGTGGTGTGTGTGTGTAGTAACAGGGTGTGTGTGTAGTAACAGGGTGTGTGTGTGTAGTAACAGGGTGCGTGTAGTAACAGTGTGTGTGTGTAGTAACAGGGTGTGTGTGTAGTAATAGTGTGTGTGGTGTGTGTGTAGTAACAGGGTGTGTGTGTAGTAACAGTGTGTGTAGTAACAGGGTGTGTGTGTGTAGTAACAGGGTGTGTGTGTGGTGTGTGTGTAGTAACTGTGTGTGTAGTAATAGTGTGTGTGTGTAGTAACAGGGTGTGTGTGTAGTAACAGTGTGTGTAGTAACAGGGTGTGTGTGTGTAGTAACAGTGTGTGTGTAGTAATAGTGTGTGTGGTGTGTGTGTAGTAACAGGGTGTGTGTGTAGTAACAGGGTGTGTGTGTGTAGTAACAGGGTGTGTGTAGTAACAGGGTGTGTGTGTGTAGTAACAGGGTGTGTGTGTAGTAATAGTGTGTGTGGTGTGTGTGTGTAGTATCAGGGTGTGTGTGTAGTAACAGGGTGTGTTTGTGTAGTAACAGGGTGTGTGTAGTAACAGTGTGTGTGTGTAGTAACAGGGTGTGTGTAGTAACAGTGTGTGTGTGTAGTAACAGGGTGTGTGTGTGTAGTAACAGGGTGTGTGTAGTAACAGTGTGTGTGTGTAGTAACAGGGTGTGTGTGTAGTAACAGTGTATGCAGTAACAGTGTGTGTGTGTGGTGTGTGTGTAGTAACAGTGTGTGTGTGTAGGAATAGTGTGTGGTGTGTGTGTGTGTAGTAACAGGGTGTGTGTGTGTAGTAACAGTGTGTGTAGTAACAGGGTGTGGTGTGTGTGTAGTAACAGTGTGTGTGTAGTAACAGTGTGTGTGTGTGGTGTGTGTGTAGTAACAGAGTGTGTGTGGTGTGTGTGTAGTAACAGTGTGTGTGTGTGTGTAGTAACAGAGTGTGTGTGGTGTGTGTGTGTAGTAACAGGGTGTGTGTGTGTAGTAACAGAGTGTGTGTGGTGTGTGTGTGTAGTAACAGGGTGTGTGTAGTGTGTTGTGTGTAGTAACAGAGTGTGTGTGGTGTGTGTGTGTAGTAACAGGGTGTGTGTAGTGTGTTGTGTGTAGTAACAGAGTGTGTGTGGTGTGTGTGTGTAGTAACAGGGTGTGTGTAGTGTGTTGTGTGTAGTAACAGAGTGTGTGTGGTGTGTGTGTGTAGTAACAGGGTGTGTGTAGTGTGTGTGTAGTAACAGTGTGTGTGTGTAGTAACAGGGTGTGTGTGTAGTAACAGTGTGTGTGTGGTGTGTGTGTGTAGTAACAGGGTGTGTGTGTGTAGTAACAGTGTGTGTGTGTAGTGTGTGTGTAGTAACAGTGAGTGTGTGTAGGAATAGGGTGTGTGTGTGTGTAGTAACAGGGTGTGTGTGTAGTAACAGTGTGTGTGTAGTAAGAGGGTGTGTGTAGTAACAGTGTGTGTGTAGTAACAGTGTGTGTGTGGTGTGTGTGTAGTAACAGGGTGTGTGTGTGTAGTAACAGTGTGTGGTGTGTGTGTGTGTGTAGTAACAGGGTGTGTGTAGACAGAGTGAAAGTCTGTGTTCCGCATGGGACTTCCGACTGAACAGGAATTGGCGGCATCCGGCTCTGGTTTTGTGCCCCCCCCCCACAGCCCCCCCCCCACAGCCCCCCCGTAAGATCTGTCGACATTTTTACAGGAACGGTGCAATCCCCTCCCCCCAAACCCCCTCCCCCCCCCCACTTTCTGGGTCCTGATTTGAACCCAAATACCACAGCCCCCGACGTGACCCCACACGATCCTCACGCCATGGACCGCGCATGTGGCACGCATCACTCACGTGGGTCCATGACTCTCTGCAACAGGCGACTATGTATGGGTCTCTCTCTGTGTGATGAGTCTGTGGGTCTCTGTGTGGTGAGTCTGTGAGTCTCTGTGTGATGAGTCTATGGGTCTCTCTCTGTGTGATGAGTCTGTGGGTCTCTGTGTGATGAGTCTGTGGGTCTCTCTGTGTGATGAGTCTGTGGGTCTCTGTGTGGTGAGTCTGTGAGTCTCTGTGTGATGAGTCTATGGGTCTCTGTGTGGTGAGTCTTTGGGTCTCTGTGTGGTGAGTCTGTGGGTCTCTCTGTGTGATGAGTCTGTGGGTCTCTCTGTGTGATGAGTCTGTGAGTATATGTGTGATGAGTCTGTGAGTATATGTGTGAGTCTGTGGGTCTCTGTGTGGTGAGTCTGTGGGTCTCTGTGTGATGAGTCTGTGGGTCTCTCTGTGTGGTGAGTCTGTGGGTCTCTGTGTGGTGAGTCTGTGGGTCTCTGTGTGAGTCTGTGGGTCTCTGTGTGATGAGCCTGTGGGTCTCTGTGTGATGAGTCTGTGAGTATATGTGTGAGTCTGTGGGTCTCTGTGTGAGTCTGTGGGTCTCTGTGTGATGAGTCTGTGGGTCTCTGTGTGGTGAGTCTGTGGGTCTCTGTGTGATGAGTCTGTGAGTATATGTGTGTCTGTGGGTCTCTGTGTGAATGAGTCTGTGGGTCTCTGTGTGATGAGTCTATGGGTCTCTCTGTGTGAGTCTATGGGCCTCTCTGTGCGAGTCTGTGGGTCTCTATGTGGTGAGTCTGTGGGTCTCTGTGTGATGAGTATGTGGGTCTGTGTGGTGAGTCTGTGGGTCTCTGTGTGGTGAGTCTGTGGGTCTCTCTGTGTGAGTCTGTGGGTCTCTGTGTGATGAGTCTGTGGGTCTCTGTGTGATGAGTCTGTGAGTATATGTGGTGAGTCTGTGGGTCTCTGTGTGAGTCTGTGGGTCTCTGTGTGAGTGAGTCTCTGTGCGAGTCTGTGAGTCTCTGTGTGAGGCTTTGGGTCTCTGAATGAGCCTGTGGGTCTCTGCGTGATGAGTCAATGAGTCTCAGTGTGATACGTCTGTGGGTATATGTGTGAGTCTGTGGGTCTTTCTCTGTGAGTCTATGGGTCTCCGTGCGAGTCTCTGTGTGAGTCTCTGTGCGAGTCTGTGGGTCTCTCTCCGAGTCTGTGGGTCTCTCTCCGAGTCTGTGGGTCTCTCTGTGTGAGTCTGTGGGTCTCTGTGTGAGTCTGTGGATCTCTGTTTGAGTCTGTGGGTCTCTGTGTGAGTGAGTCTCTGTGCGAGTTTGCGAGTCTCTGTGTGAGACTTTGGGTCTCTGAATGAGCCTGTGGGTCTCTGCGTGATGAATCAATGAGCCTCAGTGTGATAAGTCTGTGGGTATATGTGTGAGTCTGTGGGTCTTTCTCTGTGAATCTATGGGTCTCTGTGCGAGTCTCTGTGTGAGTCTGTGGGTCTCTGTGTGAGTCTATGGGTCTCTGTTTGAGTCTGTGGGTCTCTGTGTGAGTCTCTGTGCGAGTCTGTGAGTCTCTGTGTGAGACTTTGGGTCTCTGAATGAGCCTGTGGGTCTCTGCGTGATGAGTCAATGAGTCTCTGTGATACGTCTGTGGGTATATGTGTGAGTCTGTGGGTCTTTCTCTGTGAGTCTATGGGTCTCTGTTTGAGTGTGTGGGTCTCTGTGTGAGTGAGTCTCTGTGCGAGTCTGTGAGTCTGTGTGTGAGACTTTGGGTCTCTGAATGAGCCTGTGGGTCTCTGCGTGATGAGTCAATGAGTCTCAGTGTGATACGTCTGTGGGTATATGTGTGGAGTCTGTGGGTCTTTCTCTGCGAGTCTATGGGTCTCTGTGCGAGTCTCTCTCTGAGTCTGAGGGTCTCTCTCCTCTCTGAGTCTGTGAGTCTCTCTGTGCGAGTCTGTGGGTATATGTGTGAGTCTGTGGGTCTTTCTCTGCGAGTCTATGGGTCTCTGTGCGAGTCTCTGTATGAGTCTGTGGGTCTCTCTGTGCGAGTCTATGGGTCTCTGTGCGAGTCTCTGTGTGAGTCTGTGGGTCTCTGTGCGAGTCTGTGGGTCTCTCTCTGATTCTGTGGTTCTCTCTGTGCGAGTCTCTGGGTCTCTATGTGAGTAGCCAACCGTGTTACGTACTACATGTTGAAATTCTTTCGCACCGTGCGGGGGTGGACAACAAACCAAACACAACAAACAACAACAACAATAAGCAGTGGTGAAGAAATGAGTTAGTCAAGCTAGAGGATGATGATGATGATGATGTTAAAGTGGCGTAGCTCCCCACTGGCTTCCCAACATCGGAGTGAAAGAGCGCATTCCAGACGGCCGCGGAAGAAGCGCCCCTCGAAGCGACACGCGGCGACGATGCGGTGACGACGCGGTGACGACGCGGCGACGATGCGGTGACGACGCGGCGACGATGCGGTGACGATGCGGTGACGATGCGGCGACGATGCGGGACGATGCGGCGACGATGCGGTGACGATGCGGTGACGATGCGGTGGCGATGCGGTGACGATGCGGTGACGATGCGGTGACCCCCACGGCCGGTTTCGTTCGACGGATTGAGCCAAAAAGCCGCCGCCGCTGCTGCTGTGAGGATGACCACCGGAGTGGTGACGGTGACGGTGGTGGTGGAGGTGGTGGTGGGGAGCGGTGGTGCAGCGGTTAGCGCTACGCTGCGCGATGAACCCGGCGACCCGGTTTCCATTCCCGCTCACGGCCACCAACACCGCCGGTGACAATGATCTGAACCGGTCGACTCAGTCTCAAATGAGTACCTGGTGTAGCGGTGCGTAGTAAACATCGCCAGCACTGGGAAGACAAAGGCGGCCGGGCGTGGTGTTGGCCACCCACCCCCATCGTGTGCCGAAACGTCGCGGGTTTTTTTGCTTCGATTTAAAATTTAAATTTTTTTTATTTTCTATCTACGTGACTTTACCGAAAGACCCAAGGATATGGGTTCAGATAAATCGGCGTTGGTCGCGAGCACGAATCGAACTCAGGCTCGCCGGCTTCGCAGCGCTAACCTCAGCAGAATCGGAATAATTTTGTATTTAGACCCCAGCAGCAGCAGGGGGGGGGGAAATCTGATAACCTAAAAAGCTCTTTGTTCACGGATATCCAGTGAAGGGGGGGGGAGTGGACAGGGTGGTCAGAACGTTACAACAAATTAAAACTTAACCAATTTTGTCATTTCACCAGGTGTAAGGCCACACATTGGGAGCTGCTGTGTTCGTAGCTCTTGTTCACGGAAGCGACACCCTGACCATCGCTAATGGTAGCTCAGCGTGGAAGGCGGCTTCTTCGTAGACTCAACACTAAAGCAATAAAACGTTCATTTCACCAGGCGTAAAAGGCCACATCACTGAGCTGTGATGCAGGAGCTCTTGTTCACAGAAGCGTGCTTGGATATCATAAAATTATAGCAGCTCATCCTCGTAGCGGCTTACCATCGTCATGTAGAAATTTATCGTAGCAGCCAGACGCTCTAAATACTGTCACTATTTTTTATTTTGCACACCATCACGAATGATAGCAGCTCAGCCACGTGGTGGTGGCTTCATCATCATCATCACGATGTAGAAATGTGTAGTAGTGGCAGCCACAACTACTCTGAATACTGTTTCACTATTTGTTCTATAACACCAGCTGTGATGTCCTCACTGAGTTGCTGTGTAAGTCGCTCTTGTTCAGTGGTGGCTTCATCATCATCATCACCATGTAGAAATGTGTCGTAGTGGCAGCCACAACTACTCTGAATACTGTTTCACTATTTGTTCTATAACACCAGCTGTGATGTCCCCACTCATCTGCTGTGTAGTCGCTCTTGTTCAGTGGTGGCTTCATCATCATCATCATCACCATGTAGAAATGTGTAGTAGTGGCAGCCACAACGACTCTGAATACTCATTGGTTTTTTCGGTAAAGTCACGTATGTAGAAATACAATAAAATTATATTAAAACAAAAAAAACAATCACGACTTTTCGATCACAACGCAAGCGATCTTCATCAGGTGTCAAGAACAAATCACGGAGGTAAATACAACAGAAAGATGAGAGACGAGAATTCAACAAACCTGAAAAAAAACATTACGTGAAGCACATCCAGTCAGGCCAACAACACAGTTAGACACTTCCTGGCGGACCACGAATTTCAGAAGAGTGTTAAATTTCGTGTTCAACCTTTGGATTGCACATACCAGCATAGATAGAATGAAAAATACGAGGTACACGGTCAGTTGAAATGCATATACAAGTCCACCAAGAGGTAAGGAGGGAGGAAAGATGGACAGGGAGGCAGAGAGAGGGGGGGGGGGGCAGAGGGATGAACAGAATCTTAAATAGGAAATAAGGTTGGAGGGGGGGAGGGGCCAGAGCGAGAGCGGCAGCTCAAACACGCAACATCTTACACATACAAAACGGCAGCTCAAAAAAGGACCACCTCTTGTAAATACAAAACGGCAGCTCAAAAAATGACCACCTCTTGTAAATACAAAACGGCAGCTCAAAAAAGGGCACATCTTACACGTAATTACAACGGTAACTTCCCCGTAGAAGTGTGATAATAAAGTAGCAAAGCTTTCGTGACTGCATAAAATCACTCATTGGTTTGTTCGGTAAAGTCACGTACGTAGAAATACAATAAAATTATGTTAAAACAATCACGACGTATCGATCACAACGCAAGCGATCTTCATCGGGCGTCAAGAACAAATCACGGAGGTGAATACAACAGAAAGATGGAGAGACGAGAATTCAACACACCTGAAAAAAAACATTATGTGAAGCACATCCTGTCAGGCAAACAAGCACATCCAGTCAGGCAAACAACACTGTGATGTTTGCCTGACATCCAGTCAGGCAAACAACACTGTGATGTTTGCCTGACATCTAGTCAGGCAAACATCACAGTTGTTGTTGGCCTGACTGGACGTGCTTCACGTAATGTTTGTTCAGGTTTGTTGAATTCTCGTCTCTCATCTTTCTGTTGTATTAACCTCCGTGATTTATTCTTGGCACCTGATGAAGGTCGCTTCCGTTGTGATCGAAACGTCGTGATTGTTTTTTTGTTTTAACATAATTTTATTGTATTTCTACGTTCGTGACTTTACCGAAAAAAACAATGAGTGATTTCATGCAGTCACGACTCTGAATACTGTTCCACTATTTGTTCTAATACACCAGCTGTGATGTCCCCACTTAGCTGCTGTGTAGTCGCTCTTGTTCAGTGGTGGCTTCATCATCATCATCACCATGTAGAAATGTGTAGTAGTGGCAGCCACAACTACTCTGAACACTGTTCCACTATTTGTTCTATAACACCAGGCTGTGATGTCCCACTGAGTTGCTGTGTAAGTCGCTCTTGTTCAGTGGTGGCTTCATCATCATCACCATGTAGAAATGTGTAGTAGTGGCAGCCACAATAACTCTGAATACTGTTTCACTATTTGTTCTATAACACCAGCTGTGATGTTCCCACTGAGTTGCTGTGTAGTCGCTCTTGTTCAGTGGTGGATTCATCATCATCATCACCATGTAGAAATGTGTAGTAGTGGCAGCCACAACTACTCTGAATACTGTTTCACTATTTGTTCTATAACACCAGGCTGTGATGTCCCCACTCAGTTGCTGTGTAGTCGCTCTTGTTCAGTGGTGGCTTCATCATCATCATCACCATGTAGAAATGTGTAGTAGGGGCAGCCACAACTACTCTGAATACTTATTCTTAGTTCTTTCGGTAAAGTCACGTTGAAGGGAAACAATAAAATAATAATATATAAAACAATACAAATTCTCACGTTTCGACCATAACACAAACGGTCGTCTTCAGGTGTGTCGGTTAGCATAAATTTATTTATTTTTAAACGGTGTATTTATTTATTTAAAAAAACCCGTTGGCGCCACGCGCAGCGATTTGGCAGTTTATTTAGAAGGACTAGTCCATCTATGTTCTGAAAAGAGGAGGGGGGAGACGAATTTTTTTTAATGTATGCTGTCTGAAAGCCACTGTAAGGGTGAACAATCAATTAAGACCTGAAATGGTTTATCAAATCTTTCCAATGATTGCTAAGCCAGAATCCATCTTCTCGGTTGAAATTGTCTCTGTGCTTGTATATGTGGATAGCCTCATGAACGAATCTCTCATGGTAGCCAGATGGCTTACAAAGAACCTCTGTCTTGGAAAAGTCAATGTCATGTGAGCCTACTGAATTATAACAATGATCTGCCACGGCCGAGGTGTTGGTCCTACCGTGTTTAAGGTCTGCTTTGTGTTCACGAATGTGGTCCGAGACATGGCGTTTGGTTTCTCCAATGTAACTACTACCACAGAGGCAACTTAGTTTGTAGACACCAGGGTATTGTATGTCCGGAATCACATCTTTTACAGACGGAACCAGATCACGGATTTTATGTAATGTGTTGAAACGGACCTGGATCTTGTGTTTATTCAAGATTTTGGAGATCTTTTTTGTGATCCCCGCAATGTAGGGTAAAGTGATGGTTTTGAAAGGCTCCTCAAGAGGGTCCTTCTTCATGGTTTGAGTGATAGCTTTGCGGATTGTATAGTCGGAGTAACCATTAGCCTTAAGAGCTTGGTGTACGTGCTTGAGTTCACTGCCTATGTGTTCCTGGTCGGATATGCACTGGGCTCTATGATACAGAGTCTTGATGAGAGAATTCTTCTGTGATGGATGGTGGTGGGAATCCGGTTTCAGATACGCATCCGTATGGGTAGCTTTCCTGTAGACAGAGTGGCTCATTGAACCATCAGGTCTCTTTTTAATTAGGACATCCAAAAAAGGTAGCTTGCCATCTATTTCGACTTCCATGGTAAATCTGATGGCTGGGTGTATGGAATTGATGTGGTCGAGGAATTGGTCTAGAGCAGACACACCTGAAGACGACCGTTTGTGTTATGGTCGAAACGTCGTGAGAATTTTAATTGTTTTATATATATTATTATTTTATTGTTTCCCTTCAACGTGACTTTACCGAAAGAACTAAGAATATGAATTACTGCAGTCACGAAAGCTTTAAATCAAAATGTACTCTGAATACTGTTTCACTATTTGTTCTAATACACCAGCTGTGATGTCCCGACTGATCTGCTGTGTAGTCGCTCTTGTTCAGTGGTGGCTTCATCATCATCACCATGTAGAAATGTGTAGTAGTGGCAGCCACAACTACTCTGAATACTGTTTCACTATTTGTTCTATAACACCAGGCTGTGATGTCCCCACTCATCTGCTGTGTAGTCGCTCTTGTTCAGAATTAACACCCCCCGGCCATCACCGATGATAGCAGCTCAACAAATTGGTGGCTTATCATCATCATCATCGTCGTCGTCATGTCCAGTGAGGTGCAAATCAGGATCTGTACTTAGACCGCAGCAGGAGGAATCCGAGTAGCTATAAAGATCTTTTGTTCACAGATGTTAGGGGGCACGGGGCAAGAGCGTGACGCGCACAGTCACAAAAACACGGGTGCAAAGTACGCGCAAGGGCTAACAAATAACTTTACAAATCTATGAAAAACAAATTCAAACTATCTTTTTTTTAATCTTACCATGTAAAGGCCCCCCTACGTGACCCTGGCCAAAACAAATGATGGCTCAGCCAAGTGGCGGATTAGCATCATCGTGGAGAAATGTATAGTCGCAGCCAAATACTCTTGAAATTGCGCGACGTTGATTTGAAATGTGGAGAGAAAAAACCGGAGGACCCGGAGAAAAATCCATGCGGCCACGGGGAGAGAGAGACGCAGACTCCAAATATACAGCAGCAGGCGTCAGTGTCCGCGTCGAACCCACGACCTCCTGTATACCAGGCGAGGTAGTTAACATTTCGCCACCGTGATGATGATGATGATGAGAGAGACACGCAAACTCCAAATATAAAACCGGTGTCAGGGTCGGGATCGAACCCACGACCTCCTGTATACTAGGCGAGGTAGTCAACATCTCCTAGCCACCGTGATGACAATGAGATGAGAGAGAGAGAGACGCAGACTCCAAATATACAGCAGCAGCAGGCATTGTCAGGAGTCGGGATCGAACCCACGACCTCCTGCGTACCGGGCGAGGTAGTCAACATCTCCTAGCCACCGTGATGACGATGAGATGAGAGAGAGAGAGAGACGCAGACTCCAAATATACAGCAGCAGCAGCAGCAGGCATCGTCAGAGTCGGGATGGAACCCACGACCTCCTGCACACCATGTGAGGTAGTCAACATCTCCTAGCCACCGTGATGACGATGAGATGAGAGAGAGAGAGACGTAGACTCCAAATATACAGCAGCAGCAGGCATCGTCAGGGGTCGGGATCGAACCCACGACCTCCTGCACACCAGGCGAGGTAGTCAACATCTCCTAGCCACCGTGATGATGATGAGATGAGAGAGAGACGCGCAAATTCCAAACAAACAGCAGGCATCGTCAGGGTCGGGATGGAACCCACGACCTCCTGCACACCATGTGAGGTAGTCAACATCTCATAGCCACCGTGATGATGATGATGAGAGAGACGCAGACTCCAAATATACAGCAGCAGCAGCAGGCATCGTCAGGGGTCGGGATCGAACCCACGACCTCCTGCACACCGGGCGAGGTAGTCAACATCTCCTAGCCACCGTGATGACGATGAGATGAGAGAGAGACGCGCAAATTCCAAACAAACAGCAGGCATCGTCAGGGGTCGGGATGGAACCCACGACCTCCTGCATACCAGGCGAGGTAGTCAACATCTCCTAGCCACCGCAGCGCCTGGCCCGCTCCCCCACCAACTCACCGCGCACGCACGCACGCGGTCACGCATCCCCACGGTTACATAAAGGGAACGGCGACAAGATTTACACCGCAGCACTGGCGGCAAATGCTGTGGGGGTGAAGATGCACGGAGGCGACTTGCTTGTGGATTTTGCGCGGGGTGTGTGGGGGGGGGGGGGTCGACGCGGCCGTGACGCACGGAGGGACCGGGAGGGGGAGGGAGAGACGGAGAGACGTGGTGGTGGTGGTGGTCGTGGTGATCGTGGTGGACGTGGTGGTCGTGGTGGTCGTGGTGGTCGTGGTGGACGTGGTGGACGTGGTGGTCGTGGTGGTCGTGGTGGACGTGGTGGACGTGGTGGTCGTGGTGGTCGTGGTGGACGTGGTGGACGTGGTGGTCGTGGTGGTCGTGGTGGTCGTGGTGGTCGTGGTGGTCGTGGTGGACGTGGTGGACGTGGTGGTCGTGGTGGTCGTGGTGGACGTGGTGGTCGTGGTGGTCGTGGTGGTCGTGGTGGTCGTGGTGGTCGTGGTGGACGTGGTGATCGTGGTGGTCGTGGTGGTCGTGGTGGACGTGGTGGTCGTGGTGGAGGTGGTGGTCGTGGTGGTCGTGGTGGTCGTGGTGGTCGTGGTGGTCGTGGTGGTCGTGGTGGTCATGGTGGTCGTGGTGGTCGTGGTGGTCGTGGTGGTGGTCGTGGTGGTGGTCGTGGTGGACGTGGTGGTCGTGGTGGACGTGGTGGTCGTGGTGGTGGTCGTGGTGGACGTGGTGGTCGTGGTGGTGGTCGTGGTGGTCGTGGTGGTCGTGGTGGTGGTCGTGGTGGTCGTGGTGGACGTGGTGGTCGTGGTGGTCGTGGTGGACGTGGTGGTCGTGGTGGACGTGGTGGACGTGGTGGTCGTGGTGATCGTGGTGGACGTGGTGGTCGTGGTGGTCGTGGTGGACGTGGTGGTCGTGGTGGTCGTGGTGGTCGTGGTGGACGTGGTGGTCGTGGTGGTCGTGGTGGACGTGGTGGTCGTGGTGGTCGTGGTGGTCGTGGTGGACGTGGTGGACGTGGTGGTCGTGGTGGACGTGGTGGACGTGGTGGTCGTGGTGGACGTGGTGGTCGTGGTGGTCGTGGTGGTCGTGGTGGTCGTGGTGGACGTGGTGGTCGTGGTGGTCGTGGTGGTCGTGGTGGTCGTGGTGGTCGTGGTGGACGTGGTGGTCGTGGTGGACGTGGTGGTCGTGGTGGTCGTGGTGGTCGTGGTGGTCGTGGTGGACGTGGTGGTCGTGGTGGACGTGGTGGTCGTGGTGGACGTGGTGGTCGTGGTGGTCGTGGTGGTCGTGGTTTGGTGATGGTGGTCGTGGTGGTCGTGGTGGACGTGGTGGTCGTGGTGGACGTGGTGGTCGTGGTGGTCGTGGTGGACGTGGTGGTCGTGGTGGACGTGGTGGTCGTGGTGGAGGTGGTGGTCGTGGTGGTCGTGGTGATCGAGGTGGTCGTGGTGGTCGTGGTGGTCGTGGTGGTCGTGGTGGACGTGGTGGACGTGGTGGAGGTGGTGGTCGTGGTGGTCGTGGTGGTCGTGGTGGTCGTGGTGATCGAGTTGGACGTGGTGGTCGTGGTGGTCGTGGTGATCGTGGTGGACGTGGTGGTCGTGGTGGACGTGGTGGTCGTGGTGGACGTGGTGGTCGTGGTGGTCGTGGTGATCGTGGTGGACGTGGTGGACGTGGTGGTGATGGTGGTCGTGGTGGACGTGGTGGTCGTGGTGGTCGTGGTGGTCGTGGTGGACGTGGTGGTCGTGGTGGTCGTGGTGGTCGTGGTGGTCGTGGTGGACGTGGTGGTGATGGTGGTCGTGGTGGTCGTGGTGGACGTGGTGGTCGTGGTGGACGTGGTGGACGTGGTGGACGTGGTGGTCGTGGTGGACGTGGTGGTCGTGGTGGTCGTGGTGGACGTGGTGGTCGTGGTGGTCGTGGTGGACGTGGTGGTCGTGGTGGACGTGGTGGTCGTGGTGGACGTGGTGGTCGTGGTGGACGTGGTGGACGTGGTGGTCGTGGTGGTCGTGGTGGTCGTGGTGGTCGTGGTGATCGAGGTGGACGTGGTGGTCGTGGTGGTCGTGGTGATCGTGGTGGACGTGGTGGTCGTGGTGGACGTGGTGGTCGTGGTGGACGTGGTGGTCGTGGTGGTCGTGGTGGTCGTGGTGGTCGTGGTGGTCGTGGTGGTCGTGGTGGACGTGGTGGTCGTGGTGGACGTGGTGGTCGTGGTGGTCGTGGTGGTCGTGGTGGTCGTGGTGGTCGTGGTGGTGGTCGTGGTGGTCATGGTGGTCGTGGTGGACGTGGTGGTCGTGGTGGACGTGGTGGTCGTGGTGGTCGTGGTGGTCGTGGTGGACGTGGTGGTCGTGGTGGACGTGGTGGTCGTGGTGGTCGTGGTGGTGGTCGTGGTGGTGGTCGTGGTGGTCATGGTGGTCGTGGTGGACGTGGTGGTCGTGGTGGACGTGGTGGTCGTGGTGGTCGTGGTGGTCGTGGTGGTGGTCGTGGTGGTCATGGTGGTCGTGGTGGACGTGGTGGTCGTGGTGGACGTGGTGGTCGTGGTGGACGTGGTGGACGTGGTGGTCGAGGTGGTCGAGGTTTGGTGATGGTGGTGACGTTGTCAGTGGCTGCTTGCTCACAGCGGAATAGGAACGTGGGAGGGGGGGGAGGGGCCAGCGGGGGGAGGGGCCAGCGGGGGGAGGGGCCAGCGGGGTTACTCTCGGCCAATGTCCTCCTCGCATGCCGTGTCAGTGTCAGTTGCCCCCCCAGCTCGCAGCGATCCCCCCCCATCTCCCCTCTCCATCTCTCCCAACTACCACCACCCCCCCATCTCTCCCACCACCCCCCCATCTCTCCCCTCCATCTCCCACCTACCACCACCCCCCTCCATCTCTCCCACCACCCCCCCCCCCCATCTCTCCCACCTACCACCACCCCCCCCCCCAATCTCTCCCACCACCACCCCCCCATCTCCCCCCCTCCATCTCTCCCACCTACCATCCCCTCCATCTCCCCCCCCCCCCTCCATCTCTCCTACCTCCATCTCTCCCACCTACCATCCCCCCAATCTCTCCCACCTACCATCCCCTCCATCTCTCCTACCTCCATCTCTCCCACCTACCATCCCCTCCATCTCTCCTACCTCCATCTCTCCCACCTACCATCCCCTCCATCTCTCCTACCTGCATCTCTCCCACCTACCATCCCCCCTCCATCTCTCCCCCCCCCCATCTCTCCCACCTACCATCCCCCCCCCATGGCTCCCCCACCCTCTACTCGCTATCAATTACCAATGTGCCGCATACACTCAACTCACCCACCCCGGATCTCCCCTCCCTCCGGCTCCCTAGGTCCACATTCCTCATGGGGTTGTGGGATGAGTGACCCGACACTCAGCGACGACAACAACATTCCTCCAGGGAACTGGACCCGGTCATCTACATCACCACCACCGCCACCACCATCATCAACACTGTCACCAACAATACCATTACCATCAACACGGTCGCTATCATCACCGTCAATAACAACGATACCATCAACATCGTCACTGCCACCACCCGCACCATCATCAACACCGTCAATCCTACCAACCACCACACTATGTGTCTCTGAGTCTAAGGGTCTCCGTGTGAGTCTATGGGTCTCTGTGCGAGTCTGTGGGTCTCCATGTGAATCTATAGGTCTTCGTGTAAGTCTATGGGTCTCCGTGTGAGTCTATGGGTCTCCGTGCGAGTCTATGGGTGTTTGTGTGAGTCTATGGGTCTCCGTGTAAGTCTATGGGTCTTCGTGTGAGTCTATAGGTCTTCGTGTGAGTCTATGGGTCTCTGATCGAGTCTATAGGTCTCCGTGTGAGTCTCTGGGTCTCCGTGCGAGTCTATGGGTGTTTGTGTGAGTCTATGGGTCTCCGTGTAAGTCTATGGGTCTTCGTGTGAGTCTATAGGTCTTCGTGTGAGTCTATGGGTCTCTGATCGAGTCTATGGGTCTGTGATCGAGTCTCTGGGTCTACGTGCGAGTCTATGGGTCTCTGTGAGTCTATGGGTCTCCGTGGGAGTCTATGGGTCTCCGTGTGAGTCTATGGGTTTTCGTGTGAGTCTATGGGTCTCCGTGTTAGTCTATGGGTTTTTGTGAGTCTATGGGTCTCTGTATGAGTCTATGGGTCTCTGTATGAGTCTATGGGTCTCTGTATGAGTCTATGGGTCTCCGTGTGAGTCTGTGGGTCTCCGTGTGAGTCTACGGGTCGATGTGTGAGTCTGTGACTGCGGAACGCGTGAGGAGGGGGACCAGCAAACTGGTGAATCATCTTTTTGCCGTGACGATGACGACGCCTCCGCATCCCCATCATCATCATCCTCCTCCATCGGTGTTTGTGAACGGGCCACCGAGTCACGGACAGACGGACGGGGGGTCTTAAAAAGGGAAGCGAGTCATCTGTGTTGACTTAGCCGGGTGTGTGTGAGTGTGTTGATTTAGCTGGGTGTGTGTGACAGTGTGGATTTAGTTAGGCGTGGTGCTGGCCACCGACCCCCCTCGTGTGCCAGAGTGCCGGTAGCCTTCACAGGTGCCACTCGCGAACAGCACTTGCCCCAACAGCCTGTTACAGGCTACGCGGGTGATCTTTTGCCCTTTTTTTTGTGGGGGTAACATCCAGTCAAAATATTCCCGCAATTTGGAGGAATTCCCCTCCCCGTGTCTTGGCCAAATGGACTCCCCGGGTAGCTGTGACGCACAGAGCGTGAACACAAAGACAAAGACCCCCCCCCCCTCCCCCGTGTAGCCCTGAGCAGACTGCTGGGGCAAGTGCTCTAAGCGAGGAGCAGCAGCGCCTACGAAGGCCGACACGGTGGCACGCCAGGGAGTGGAGGTGGGTGGGTGGGTGGGCCAGCACCACGCCCTGCCGCCTTTGTCTCCCCAGAGGCGATGTTTACGACATACCGTGCGTGACTCTGTGCTCATTGTGATTGGCCAGGTCGCCTCTGAAAAAAAAACCGACGACATGGTATCTCAGGGGGGGGGGGGGGGCCTTACCTGGTAACAAAAAAGTGATATTTAAAAAAAAAAACTTTAAAAAAACACGCCTTTATGAAATGTGCCGTACTAGTAGTGGAAGAACTCCAGGAGGTGGCCCCGAAGCTTGGCCACATCGTAAAGGGCCGTGTCATCGGTGTTGCATGAGTATGGCAAGTTTGCAGTCGATAGCACATTGGCAAGTGGGTTACAATTGAGTTACAACATTTGAGGGTACAACAACAACGACAACAACAACGACAACAACAGCAGCAGCAGCAGACAGAGCGAGTTAAATGAAAGCACGTGAAAATTGTCTGTCGTCACCAGATTCGGGTAAAGCCTCATCTTATTTTTTCATACTCTGATACTGGCAACAAACGGTATCCTGTGAGATAAGTTTCACTTAGTTTCATCGTTTCATTTATTTGGTATAGCCCTGTGAGCCATTCGGCTCTTGAATCGGGTGCAACAAACAAAAAAAACAAAAACATGAACAAGAAAACATCTTAAAGTGACTTTGTGTTGACTGTGCAAACAGAAAATCCAGGAAAAAACATCAAAATATTCCAGAAATAGCACCGTACACCAACGCTGTGTGCAAAAATCCCAGTGGGATGCAAGTCAAACAACAACAACAACAAGAAAACTTAGATTAAGGCCATCAGTCTAACTCCGTACTACAATAAACACAAACATGGGCAAACCAAAAAAACTTTTAGAAATCACCAAAATAAAGCCATAAATGCAATGTAACAGTGATCATAGGAACTGTGACCGAATTTTTAACAATAAAATACATAAATAACACGTAACACCAAACCCTAGAGCCACAGCTGGCTGCATGAGTCACTCCACAAACAACAGGAGCATCAGTCGGAGTATCACATTTTTCAATGCACCTTTAAAGATCAGCACACTAAATCAAAATACAGATAATACTTTGCAGCGGTCATCCGGAGCGAAACATTTTATTTTATTTTATGCCAATGAATAGCAGTGGCAGCTAGGGGTGTACAACTCCTCTAGAGCAGTTTTGCGTGAAGATCTCATAGATAGTGATTCAAGTTGCGGTTTATTGGCAATAGCATTCCAGACCCTGGGGGCATCAATAGCAAAGGCCCTTCCTCCGGTTTTTGTACAGCAATAGGGAATGTGAAGCTGGTAGATGGGCGAAGACCTGAGGTCAAATTTGTTCTTTGAAACAGAGAGGAGATCCAGCAGGTAGTCTGCGGATTGTTTTGCAAGTACATCGTGAATAAATACGATCTGGTGTACAAACCGTCGAACATTAAGAGATGTTAAGTTTGACCCAATGTAGAGATCACAGTGGTGAGTCCTATATGGGCAGTTCAATGCAAATCTTAAGGCCGAGTGATAGATGGAATCAAGCTTCTTCAGTACACTACTTGGGGCTGATTTATACACGATATCACAGTAATCAAGTAGAGGCAGTATGGTAGCTTTTATCAATTCCAAACGGAACATAGGGGGGAAGCAGTGCTTGTGTCGATACAGAAAAACAATTTTTATTTTTGTCTTTTTACCAATACAATCAATGTGATCTTCAAAATTCAGTTTTGAATCCAGGATGACCCCAAGATACTTATAGAACTTGACTTGCTCTATTTGATCATTATTTAAGGAATGTAATTTGGGAAAAATAACTTCCTGCTTTAGTCCCGGTGAGAAGCATAGCACCTTGGTTTTGGAGGTATTTAGGACTAGTTTAAGAGCAACTAGCTGATGTTGTAGTTTGTTGAAATCACCCTGGAGCTTAGCAATCACGTCATCCAGAGAGCGGCCAGCAGTAATCAGTATCGTGTCATCTGCAAAAAGATTTACCCTGGAATGGTCCAGGTCAGTGCCCAAGTCATTGACATAAAGAGAGCACAAGAGGGGGCCAAGGATGGAACCCTGTGGAACCCCCTTTGTTATCTTAACACTGTTTGACCTCCAACCATCTGTGAATACAGTTTGGGTGCGAGAAAAGAGGTAATTTTGTAACCATTTTACTGCGTTTTTGGAAAAACCGAGGAAACTTAGTTTACCAAGCAGGGTGTTGTGGTTTACTGTATCAAAAGCTTTGGACAGGTCAAGAAAAAGACAGGCACAGTACTGCTTATTATCAAGGCTACTGTAAATTTGATTCAGAGAGTCTAATGCAGCAGATGTGGTGCTGCATTTTTTTCGGAACCCAGATTGTTTTAGATGTAGTAGATTGTTGGTGGACAGGAAACTGCTAATTTGGTAGTTCAATAATTTTTCAAAAATTTTCATCAATGGGGACAAAACTGAGATAGGTCGGTAGTTATTGGGATCATCTTTAGGGCCCCCTTTGTGAAGTGGACGGACATAGGAATGTTTCCATTCTAGAGGAACTGATGCTTCTTTGATGGACAGGTTGAAAATATGGGCTATAGGTTTGTATACTAGGTGACCAACAGTTAGTAGAGCAAAGACGGGAAAACTATCTGCTCCGGTAGAGGAGGACCCTTTGAGGTAGGACAGTTGTTTCAGAACATTACTTTCGTGGATTGGCTGGAAACTAAATTCGTTTAATGTTTGGACAGGGGTGTAGGAATTTGCATGAGCAGGGGTGACTCCCAATACATTATCAAAAAGATTACCAGCTTCAGAAAAATAAAGGTTAAAATTGTCAACTATTTTTTTGGGATCTGAAAAATATTCCCCATTTCGGTTTAGCTCAATGGGCAGATTGTCTGTTTTGGATGCCTTTTCGATACATTTGATTGTTTTCCAAAAAATCCTGGCATTTCCATGTGATTCCAGGAGAGTGGAGGAAAAGTAGGCATTTTTTGCATGCCGTATTTTTTTGACGCATTTATTCCTTAAAATCATGTACTCTAGCCAGTCATTTACCAAATTACTTTTTTGAGCACATGCCCAAGCCTTGTCCCTAGTTTTCATGAGCTTTGTAATCAAAGGATCATACCATGGTGGGCGGTTGCCTTTAGTTTTAAATCTAACCAACGGAGCATGTTTGTTAAGAATTTGGAGAAACGTGTACCTGAACGTCTCCCAAGCCGTAGTCAGGTTGGGGATATCACAGACCTTGTCAATATCCGAGTGAAGCACATCATTAGTAAATGCCTGAGTGCTGACGTGCCTCAAAGAGTGCTTCTCAACAATTTTAGGGGGGGGGCTTTGGGTCTGGCTGATGATCTCACCCCAAAAATGAAGGAGTGATCACTAAGGTTATTTCCCAGAACACCAGTCAGTGCGAAATTGAGGGGCATTTGTGAAAAGGACGTCAAGCAGAGTTGACTGTCCCGGATTTTTTAGGTTGGGTCTTGTGGGGACATTTATTAATTGAAACAGGTTAAATTCATCTGTAAAATTTGTGGCCACGGCCGGTGGGTTTAGCCAATTCCAATTTAGATCACCTACTAAAATTATTTCACCTTTTGGGAGGCCCTCAAAAAGCTCTCTCAGTGCAGATGCAGCTTCAACATCCTTCCCACTAGGCGGTCTATAGCAGCACACTACCAATATCTGTTGATTATTTGGGAGAGTTATTCTGAGAGCTAAACCTTCAAAGCAACATTTTCTAAACAAGGAGTGAGCTGGTGAACATGCAATAGCATTACGAACATAGATGGCAATTCCACCTCCTTTAGATCCTCGGTCAAGCCGAAAAAGGTTGAAGTTGTCAATCGTAATCTGCAAGTCATTGACGGCAGGAGTGAGAAATGTTTCTGTTAGGCAAAAAATGTCCGGGTCAAGATTTGCCACTTCTAGTTTTAGTTGACCTAATTTAGTCACAAGCCCTCTGATGTTGACATGTAGAACACCAACACCTTTTCTGCCAGAAAAATCTGCAGAATTATACGAGTTCTTTACATTTGGGCCAGGATGAAGCTCAATACCACCCAGAAATAAGAAACGTAGAATTAATAGTTTGCACAAGTATTTTCTGTGAAAGGATGAAGAGCGGCGAACCTTGGACAAATAGCAGCAGCTCGCAGATGGTGTTATTTTTAAGAGCAGAATGAAGTTTGGAAGGAGTGCTGGTGAAGTAATGGGACAAAGAGAGGGTTTAAAAGGATACAAAGATGGAGTGTAGAAGTGTCTATGAGCTGTTTCATTTGCAGGTGTAGTGGCAAATCGAGCAACAAGTATGGATGCAAAGGAATGAGGGTAGCTGTTTGTAGAGTTGAGTGTGGCACTAGATATGGCCGGGAGGGACAGCAGTAGCATACACAGCAAGAGAATTGCCACCTCTTAAAATATCCGGGGTAAACACAGATTAACACACAAGCGGAAAAGAAAAAAATATATCTATACTTGTAGCTGCTCCTGTAGAAGTTGCTGTAGCAGCTGCTGTAGCTGGATCCGTTGCTGCGACTGTAACTGTTTCTGTTACTGCTACCCACCCCGAGCTATGAACGCTCCGATGCGTGCGTGGCATTGCCCTTGTGCCGTTCGTCTAATGGGGTTGTTCTCTGGTCTGACACTGCTGGTCAGACTAGGCCATAAAGAAGGGCGCTGCTTGATTTGAAGCTTGCGTGACTGCAGGAATCCATACTCTGGTTCTTTCGGTAAAGTCACTTAGTAGGCAGAATATAAAATAAATCACGTTTCGGGCGCAAAACACGAGCGTCCCACCTGATGACAGACGCTTGTGTTGCGCCCGAAACGTCGTGATTCATTTTATACCCTACGTAGGCCAATCGGTTTCAAAGACAATGCCCATCTACTGTTGTTATCATTATTATTATCAGAGCCACGTGTGTTCTGCATGTTCACCACAAGTATCTTGTGTGGTTAAAGCAGCATACTCTTTGGTTCTATTGGGTAAAGTCACGTAGGTGAAAATAAAATAACAAAAAAAATCACGACGTTTCGGCCACAACACAAGCGGCCTTCATCAGGTGAAGGGACGAGACTGTCTGGAGGACAGCGCTGGAGTGAGAGAAGCCACGCTTAGATCACGATTGAAAGCTTTCGTGACTGCTAGGATCCATACTCTTTGGTTCTATTGGGTAAAGTCGCGTAGGTTATCAATTCTAAAATCTAGAATCAATTCTAAAATCTAGAATTGATAACCTCTATGGGGAGGGCTTTCACCTACCTGTTAGAGCTTTAAACAGACAACGGGACAAGAAGTCGCAGCTCATCGAGACGCTGACCTTCCTCAAACGATGCCGCGATCACAAGCTTAAAGGTCGTGATCTAAGCGTGGCTTCTCTCACTCCAGCGCTGTCCTACCAGACAGTCTCGTCCCTTCACCTGATGAAGGCCGCTTGTGTTGTGGCCGAAACAATCGTGATTTTTTTTGTTATTTTATTTTCACCTACGTGACTTTACCCAATAGAACCAAACAGTATGGATCCTAGCAGTCACGAAAGCTTTAAATCTAGAATAGTTAAAGCGGCAGTTTGATTCCTTGAAAAAAGCTTCCATCTATTTGGTGTTTAACCATCTTAACGCTCTCGTTTTTATCACGGCCAGAAAGGGTTAAAAAGACACCCAACTATTTTTAATTTTCACACTTTGTTTTTAAAAAAAAAAAATCACAATTCGTCATTCCCACCGCTACAGACATCGCGACGGAACGATTCTGACGCACCGCACCGTCGCGGGAATTTCCACTCCGGAGGTTCTGCGAACCGCCGGGTGGAGGAAAAAGATAACAATAATTATCCGTGACGGAGGTTTGCTCTTTAGTCGTTTTGGGGTAAAAGAAGAAACACGGCATAAAAATAAACTTGCGTCAATTAAACCCACCACCACCATGTGCAACACACCACATGTCCAATGTAGTTACTAGTTCAGCACACTAACTGGGTGTGTGTTGGAGAGTAAACACCACAATGTAGTTACTAGTTCAGCACACTAACTGTGTGTGTGTTGGAGAGCAAACCCCACAATATAGTTACTAGTTCAGCACACTAACTGGGTGTGTTGGAGAGTAAACTCACAATGTAGTTACTAGTTCAGCACACTAACTGGGTGTGTGTTGGAGAGTAAACCCCACAATGTAGTTACTAGTTCAGCACACTAACTGGGTGTGTGTTGGAGAGTAAACCCACAATATAGTTACTAGTTCAGCACACTAACTGGGTGTGTGTTGGAGAGTAAACCCACAATGTAGTTACTAGTTCAGCACACTAACTGGGTGTGTGTTGGAGAGTAAACCTCACAATATAGTTACTAGTTCAGCACACTAACTGGGTGTGTTGGAGAGTAAACCCACAATATAGTTACTAGTTCAGCACACTAACTGGGTGTGTGTTGGAGAGTAAACCCCACAATATAGTTACTAGTTCAGCACACTAACTGGGTGTGTGTTGGAGAGTAAACCCCACAATGTAGTTACTAGTTCAGAACACTAATTGGGTGTGTGTTGGAGAGTAAACCCACAATATAGTTACTAGTTCAGCACACTAACTGGGTGTGTGTTGGAGAGTAAACCTCACAATGTAGTTACTAGTTCAGCACACTAACTGGGTGTGTGTTGGAGAGTAAACCTCACAATGTAGTTACTAGTTCAGCACACTAACTGGGTGTGTGTTGGAGAGTAAACCTCACAATGTAGTTACTAGTTCAGCACACTAACTGGGTGTGTGTTGGAGAGTGAACCCCACAATGTAGTTACTAGTTCAGCACACTAACTGGGTGTGTGTTGGAGAGTAAACCCCACAATATAGTTACTAGTTCAGCACACTAACTGGGTGTGTGTTGGAGAGTAAACCCACAATATAGTTACTAGTTCAGCACACTAACTGGGTGTGTTGGAGAGTAAACCCCACAATGTAGTTACTAGTTCAGCACACTAACTGGGTGTGTGTTGGAGAGTAAACCCACAATATAGTTACTAGTTCAGCACACTAACTGGGTGTGATGGAGAGTAAACCCCACAATGTAGTTACTAGTTCAGCACACTAACTGGGTGTGTGTTGGAGAGTAAACCCCACAATATAGTTACTAGTTCAGCACACTAACTGGGTGTGTGTTGGAGAGTAAACTCACAATGTAGTTACTAGTTCAGCACACTAACTGGGTGTGTGTTGGAGAGTAAACCCCACAATGTAGTTACTAGTTCAGCACACTAACTGGGTGTGTGTTGGAGAGTAATCCCACAATGTAGTTACTAGTTCAGCACACTAACTGGGTGTGTGTTGGAGAGTAAACCCCACAATATAGTTACTAGTTCAGCACACTAACTGGGTGTGTGATGGAGAGTAAACCCACAATATAGTTACTAGTTCAGTACACTAACTGGGTGTGTGTTGGAGAGTAAACCCACAATATAGTTACTAGTTCAGCACACTAACTGGGTGTGTGTTGGAGAGTAAACCTCACAATATAGTTACTAGTTCAGCACACTAACTGGGTGTGTGTTGGAGAGTAAACCCACAATATAGTTACTAGTTCAGCACACTAACTGGGTGTGTGTTGGAGAGTAAACTCACAATGTAGTTACTAGTTCAGCACACTAACTGGGTGTGTGTTGGAGAGTAAACCTCACAATATAGTTACTAGTTCAGCACACTAACTGGGTGTGTGTTGGAGAGTAAACCCACAATATAGTTACTAGTTCAGCACACTAACTGGGTGTGTGTTGGAGAGTAAACCCACAATGTAGTTACTAGTTCAGCACACTAACTGGGTGTGTGTTGGAGAGTAAACCTCAATATAGTTACTAGTTCAGCACACTAACTGGGTGTGTGTTGGAGAGTAAACCTCACAATATAGTTACTAGTTCAGCACACTAACTGGGTGTGTGTTGGAGAGTAAACCCACAATATAGTTACTAGTTCAGCACACTAACTGGGTGTGTGTTGGAGAGTAAACCCCACAATGTAGTTACTAGTTCAGCACACTAACTGGGTGTGTGTTGGAGAGTAAACCCACAATGTAGTTACTAGTTCAGCACACTAACTGGCAGTGTTGGAGAGTAAACCTCACAATAGTTACTAGTTCAGCACACTAACTGGGTGTGTTGGAGAGTAAACCCACAATATAGTTACTAGTTCAGCACACTAACTGGGTGTGTGTTGGAGAGTAAACCCTACAATGTAGTTACTAGTTCAGCACACTAACTGGGTGTGTGTTGGAGAGTAAACCCACAATATAGTTACTAGTTCAGCACACTAACTGGGTGTGTGTTGGAGAGTAAACCCCACAATGTAGTTACTAGTTCAGCACACTAACTGGGTGTGTGATGGAGAGTAAACCCACAATATAGTTACTAGTTCAGCACACTAACTGGGTGTGTGTTGGAGAGTAAACCCACAATATAGTTACTAGTTCAGCACACTAACTGGGTGTGTGTTGGAGAGTAAACCCCAGAATGTAGTTACTAGTTCAGCACACTACCTGGGTGTGTGTTGAAGTAAACTCACAATGTAGTTACTAGTTCAGCACACTAACTGGGTGTGTGATGGAGAGTAAACCCACAATATAGTTACTAGTTCAGCACACTAACTGGGTGTGTGTTGTAGAGTAAACCCACAATGTAGTTACTAGTTCAGCACACTAACTGGGTGTGTGTTGGAGAGTAAACCCCACAATGTAGTTACTAGTTCAGCACACGAACTGGGTGTGTGTTGGAGAGTAAACCCCACAATAGTTACTAGTTCAGCACACTAACTGGGTGTGTTGGAGAGTAAACCCCACAATGTAGTTACTAGTTCACCACACTAACTGGGTGTGTGTTGGAGAGTAAACCCCACAATATAGTTACTAGTTCAGCACACTAACTGTGTGTGTGTTGGAGAGTAAACCCACAATATAGTTACTAGTTCAGCACACTAACTGGGTGTGTTGGAGAGTAAACCCACAATATAGTTACTAGTTCAGCACACTAACTGGGTGTGTGTTGGAGAGTAAACCCCACACTAATCGCTATCCATTGTGATGTCTGTGAATACACAATGTGTGTCGATTAACCGTAACCCATTTAAATGTATTCAAAAGGAAACAACTATTGTGCAAACACGTGTTAGAATAAAATAAATAACTGTGAACCCCCCACCCACCCCTATAATCCCCTATAATGCTTAAACACTGAAGTACCCCCCTATATTGCTCTATAATTCCCGTATAACCAATTACAGGATATCCACCTCTGTCATTCCAAAATTGTGACATGACTTCCCTAATCACCCTGTAATCTCGTTTACAGCTAAGCGAGGCCATCCGAGGAGTTTCCGTCGACTTAAAGGCGATGGATGCGATAACATCGGGGCGCGGCTGTGGCTGGGAGTTGCTGATTTACCTCGCCTGGTGTGCAGGAGGTCTTGGGTTCGATCCTAACAACTGACGATGCCTGCTGTATATTTAATAATACTACTACTACTACCACCAAATACCATTCCATACTCTTTGGTTCTTTCGGTGAAGCCACGCAGAAAGAAAATCAATTTAATAATAATAGAATACGACGTTTCGATTGTAACACAAGCAACCATCATCAGGTACGAAGGAATGAGAAAGCATAGCAAACTAAGAAATGGAATGCAATACAACACACAGAGTCGGCTAACACAACAGTCAACACCCTACCTGGTTGATTAACGTTCTTCTAAAGAATGCTAAATTTGAGAAAGAGACAAAACACAGCCGCGGAGACACACAGACAGACGCACAAGTCGAGAGAGACTCACAGAGAGACACAGAGAGAGACACACGCAGAGAGAGACTCATAGAGACATACAGAGAGAGACACACACAGACACAAGCAGAGAGCGACTCAGAGAGAGAGACACACAGAGACACACAGACAGACAGACAGACACACAAGTCGAGAGAGACTCACAGAGACATACAGAGACACACACACAGAGACACAGCAGACACACACGCAGAGACTCATAGAGACATACAGAGAGACACACACACAGAGACACACAGACACACACACGCAGAGAGAGACTCATAGAGACATACAGAGAGACACACAGACACACACGCAGAGAGAGACTCATAGAGACATACAGAGAGACACACACACAGACACACGCAGAGAGAGACTCAGAGACATACAGAGAGAGACAAAGATAAAGATCCCCCATATAGCCTTAACAGACTGTAGGGGCAAGTGCTGTTAGCGAGCACCTATGAAGGCCGGAACGGTACACGAGGGGGTGGGTGGCCAGCACCACGCGTGACCGCCTTTGTCTCCCTAGTGGCAATGTTTACACACCGCACCAGGTACTCATTTGAGGCTGAGTCGACCTAGGGGAGGCCCGGGACCGGTTCAGATAATCGTCACTGGTGTTGGCCGTGACCAGAGAGAGACACATACAGAGACACACACACAGACAAACACAAGCAGAGAGCGACTCACAGAGAGACACAGAGAGAGACACAGACAGACAGACACACAAGTCGAGAGAGACACACACACACAGAGACACACAGCAGACACACACGCAGAGACTCATAGAGACATACAGAGAGACGCACACACACAGACACACAGCCACACACGCAGAGAGAGACTCATAGAGACATACAGAGAGAGACACACATAGAGACACACAGACAGACATACAGAGAGACACACGCACAGACAGACACAAGCAGAGAGCGACTCACAGAGAGACACAGAGAGACACACAGAGACACATAGAGAGAGACACACAACATAGACATACAGACAGACACACAAGCAGAGAGACTCACACAGAGACACAGAGAGAGAGAGACACACAAGCAGAGAGAGACTCACACAGAGACACACAGAGAGAGACACACAACATAGACACACACAGACACACAAGCAGAGAGAGACTCACAGAGACATACAGAGAGACTCACACAGAGACACACAGACAGACACACAAGCAGAGAGAGACTCACACAGAGACACAGAGAGAGACACACAACATAGACAGACAGACACACAAGCAGAGAGAGACTCACACAGAGACACACAGAGAGACACACACATAGACACACAGACAGACACACAAGCAGAGAGAGACTCACACAGAGACAGACAGACTCACACAACATAGACACATAGACAGACACACAAGCAGAGAGAGACTCACAGACATACAATATGAAACACGTGACAATGATCATAACACCACATTATTTTTAAAATCGGTTTAACACTCGGTAATGGGAGGGTTCTCGCGATCAATATTATCCATGCGAGAGGTTTGTTTCCATTAGGGCGCGTGAATTATGATTTGTGTGTCGTTAAACCCGCCACCACCTGACACGGCCAAGCAGCTTAGGGGCTTTGTCACGTAAACAAAGTGTTGTCAAATTCGTTACGAGTTTGGCACGAGCACGTGTGTTGTGTTGGAGCGTTAAACCCGGAACCTTTGCTCGAATGGTCAAAATGTAACCAGATAAACAAATCCACGTGACCACGGGGAGAGAAAGTGACGCAAATATACAGCAGCAGCGGCAGCAGCAGCAGGCGTCGTCTGGGTCGGGATCGAACCCACGACCTCCTGTATACCAGGCGAGGTAGTCAACATCTCACAGCCACCGCGATGAAGATGAGAGAGAGAGACGCAGACTCCAAATACACAGCGGCAGCAGACGTGGTCAGGGTCTGAATCGAGCCCACGACCTCCTGTATACCTGGCGAGGTAGTTAACATCTCACCACAGGGAGAGAGAGAGACGCAAATACACAGTAGCAGCAGACGTGGTCAGGGTCTGAATCGAACCCACGACCTCCTGTATACCAGGCGAGGTAGTCAACATCTCCTAGCCACCGTGATGATGAGAGAGAGACGCAGACTCCAAATATGCAACAGGCGTCAGGGTCGGGATCGCACCGTACGTAGCCAACTGTGCTGTGTGTGTTAAACTTCATTCACACCGTACGTAGTGCTACGTGTTGTGTGTGTGAACTTCGTTCACACCGTACGTAGCCAACCGTGCTGTGTGTCTGAACTTCTATCACACCGTACGTCGTCACCCGTGCTGTGTGAACTTCTATCACACCGTACGTAGTCAACCGTGCTGTGTGTGAACTTTTTTCACACCGTACGTAGTCAACCGTGCTGTGTGTTGAACTTCTTTCACACCGTACGTAGTCAACCGTGCTGTGTGTGTGTAGAACTTCTTTCACACCGTACAGCAGTGCTACCCCCACCAACCACCACAGAGATGCACACGGGGGCTCGGCGCGTCTTAAACCAATCAGTTAATTGATTAATTGTGGCTTAGTTTAAATGAATTAACCTCGCAAACCGCCGCCAACTCACCGACTTAGATGCGCGTGGCGTTCGATGCTCCTCCGTTATGTTGATTGCAAAATAAAAAATATTATGAATAAATATTTTCTCTATGTATACGTGTATATTAAATATATATACGTGCGCGTGCGTGTGTGTGTTTGTTTCGGCACTAAATTTACCTCACGAAATATTTAACGCCGATGTTGTTGTTATCGTTACAATGACCACGAATAATAATTCACTGCGTCGCTTATCTCCTTTGGCGCTTAACTGAGGCGTGGAACGACGTGCGTGGTGACGTCACGCACGGGGTGGGGGTGGGGCATGTTGCGTCATGACGTCACCGGATCGTTTCACGCGTAGAGCGAACACCCTTGCCCCCCCCCCGTCTCCGCCACACAATTTCCCCACCCACCCAGCGGGATGACGTTTTGCGAACGTGATTGCGTCACGGATGCGTATTGTTTGGTTCCGTCGAGGAGGGTTGTTGTACGCGTAATGACGTCATCGAGGAGGGTGTTGTACGCGATGACGTTTGTAGCACGCTGCCAGGCCGAACGGGGGAAACCTAGGCGCGATGACGTCACGATCGCGGGATTTTTACGTCACGGCCGGTATTATTTGGTGTCCGATCTCGCGGGAAAAAAACTAGACGTAAGTGACGTCATCGGTGGTTGTACTCGATGACGTCGCTAGCAAGCCTTGCAGGAAAAACGGGGGAAACCTCGGCGCGATGACGTCACATTTGTGAGATGATTACGTCACGACCGTGTTGGTTCGTGCCGTCCGATCTCGCGAAAAAATGTTTTAAACACGTAAGTGACGTCATCGGGGGGGTTATATGCGATGACGTCCTAGCACGCCTTGCAGGCGGAACAATGGGAAAAAAGAAAAACGGAGTGCGTCACGATTGTAATGTGATTGCGTCACGACCAAAATGTTCGTCGTCCGATGCGCAGGAATAAAACATTCGAGACTTAATGACGTCATCAGCGGTTGCTCGGGAAGACGTCACTTGCACACCTTGGAGGCGAAACAACAAGAACACCCGGGCGGGATGAGGTCACGATCGTAAATTGATTGCGTTCTGACGGAACGTGCGTTATGACGTTATGGAGACGTGCGCGATGACGTCCTAGTATGCCATTGAAGGCGAAACAATGTGAAAACGAGAGTGCGATGACGTCATGATCGTAACATGACTTACGTCAAGCGGTCTGACGTCACGAGTTTGATGCGTGGTGACGTCACGCGATTGGCGTGATGACGTCATACGGTCTGGGGAAAACCGTGCGTGATTACGTCTCAATCGTAACGTGATTGCGTCACGAGTTCTGACGTTGCCACCCGCTGGCGCCAGTTTATAAAATAAAAAAACTCACATGGGGGGGGATGACGTGAAACCAGTCGTGCGTGATGACGTCACGTGACTGGCGTGATGACGTCGCAACTCCGCACCACTGTGCGTTGTTAGCGTTGGAAGCCCCTGCGTAATGACGTCAGGATCATTAAGCGGTCGCGTCACGACCGAAATATACAGATTTGTTACAGCATTTCATTGTGCCCAGAATGAGAATCTGCATTTACGCTCCAGGAGGAATCCGATGAGCTATAAAGCTCTTCTTCACAGGTGCCACGAAACGTCACCTTATTGCATATTTTATTCTGTTAATGCCACACGCACAGTTATTAATTGACGAATGCACTTTGTGGGTTTTTATTATTATTATGTTCTCACCACCCCGTGCCCCCACTTAACTGGACATTAAAAAAAGAGCTTTATAGC
Source organism: Petromyzon marinus (assembly GCF_048934315.1). Taxonomy (NCBI): domain Eukaryota; kingdom Metazoa; phylum Chordata; class Hyperoartia; order Petromyzontiformes; family Petromyzontidae; genus Petromyzon; species Petromyzon marinus. Next base: position 58,914 of record NW_027423103.1, read on the forward strand.
TCATCGGATTCTCGTTCTGATTACCTTGAGCAGAAGCGATCGCTCCGATTGGCCCGATCCACGGTAGGGGCGTGACCAGCGTCCACTTACTCCACCTCCAATATGCAAATATAATTTAATGTGGGCGGGGACTTAACGAAGCGTTGGTGTGGGGGGTCAAAACACCGTCTGAATGCTCCGCCCCTTTATGTAAATTCATCGTGAAATGTGCTGGCCTGAGCCTAGGGGGCGGAGAAAATCCGAAAATCTCCCCGCCTATTTATGCAAATTATTATAAATAGGCGGGGCCTCAACCAAGAGACGTGGCTATCCCCAACGTGTGAGGCAGCGGGAGAAAGGAGCAACTTTTGATGGCCACTCCCAGTTATGCTAATTTAAACATGGGCGGAGCTTATCTGTGCGAGGGTGTTTAGGGAGGAGCAATGGCCGCTGACGCTCCGGGACCGGGCCTGAGCGAGGCCTTCGAGCGAGGCTGGCGCATTCACGAAGAGCTTGAGCGCGGCGAGGAGTCGGCGGACGGCGCCTCGCAGGCGCGGGCGCTCGAGGCGATCGCCCTTCTCGAGCGCGCCACGGAGATGGTCAACGAGCTACAGCTGTTCAGGTGACCGGCGGTGGGTGGGTGGGGAGAAGGGGGGAGGGTGCGCTTGCCTAGAAGGCGCTGCCGGGCTTGGGGCGTCGTGGGCGGCGGGGCGAGCGGGCGAGCTCGGGTGGTCGGGCCTAACTGTAACGAGTAATAATAGGAATAATGATTGCATTCATAATATAAGGGAGTTTTTTTTCGGGTTAAATCGCGTAAATATAAATGTGTCGTTAAACCCGCCATCACCTAACACAGTCAATTAATCAGGGGTTTGTCACGTAAACAGAACGTAGCCAATTCGTTACTAGTACAGCACTAACCGGTTGCTGTGTGTTGGAGAGTTAAACCCACTACAACATTTATAATTCGTTACTAGTACAGCACTAACCGGTTGCTGTGTGTTGGAGAGTTAAACCCACTACTACATTTACAATTCGTTACTAGTACAGCACTAGCCGGTTGCTGTGTGTTGGAGAGTTAAACCCACTACAACATTTACAATTCGTTACCAGTACAGCACTAACCGGTTGCTGTGTGTTGGAGAGTTAAACCCACTACAACATTTACAATTCGTTACCAGTACAGCACTAACCGGTTGCTGTGTGTTGGAGAGTTAAACCCACTACAACATTTACAATTCGTTACCAGTACAGCACTAACCGGTTGCTGTGTGTTGGAGAGTTAAACCCACTGCAACATTTACAATTTGTTACTAGTACAGCACTAACCGGTTGTGCATTGGAGAGCAAATCCAGAACACCCCTTCCTCCTCGCCCTCATCCTCCTCGCCCTCATCCTCCTCACCCTCATCCTCCTCACCCTCATCCTCCTCACCCTCATCCTCCTCACCCTCATCCTCCTCACCCTCATCCTCCTCACCCTCATCCTCCTCACCCCATCCTCCCCATCCTCTACTCCCTCCCCCTTGTCATCCTAATCTCCCCTACCGCATCCTCCTCTCCCTCCCCCTCATCGCCCGACTCTCTTCCTCCCCTTCCTGTTCCTCCTCTTCCTTCTCCTATTCCTCCCCCTCCTATTCCTCCTCCTCCTATTCCTCCTCCCCCTCCTATTCCTCCTCCTCCCCCTCCTATTCCTCCCCCTCTTGCTACTCCCTCTGTTGCTCGTCCCTCTCCTTCCCCTCCTGCTCCTCCCCTTCCTATTCCTCCCCCCTCCTGCTCCTCCTCCCCCTCCAATTCCTCCCCCTCGTTGTCATCCTCCTCTCCCGCCCCTCCTATCCCTCCTCCCGCTCATGGCCCCGCTCGCCTCCTCACCTCCCCCTCCTCCTCCTCCTCCTCCGCCCGCCGCCGCCCTGCCCCAGCCGCAACGAGTCCCTGGAGGAGGTGTCGACGAGGGACCTGCGCTACCTGCTGCTGCCGGCGCTGCTCGGCTCGCTCGCCCAGCGCTCGTGCCGCGGGGCCGCCGCCGGCCGCGCCGACGCGCTCCGCCGCTCCGCCCGCTACCACCGCGACTACCTGCGGCGGGCACGCGACTACGGCGTGCGCGGAGCCACGCTGGGCGGCGACGACGACGAGGAGGAGGAGGAGGAGGTGAGGGAGGAGGGGCGGCGGCGGGGCGGCGACGACGGCGGCGACATCGCCGCCGTCATCAACGGCCCGCCGAACCTCGCCGCCATGGCCGAGCGGAGGAGGGCGAAAATAGAGAGGTGAGTTGGCGGTGGTGGTGGTGGTGGTGGGGGCGGTGGGGTGAGGAGGTGGTGAGGAGGTGGTGAGGAGGTGGTGAGGAGGTGGTGAGGAGGTGGTGAGGAGGTGGTGAGGAGGAGGGAGTGTGAGCAGGAGGAAGAGGTGGGGGGAAGGGGGGCGGTGGGGTGAGGAGGTGGTGAGGAGGAGGAGGTGGAGGGAGGCGGTGAGGAGGTGGTGAGGAGGTTGTGAGCAGGAGGAAGAGGTGGGGGGAAGGGGGGCGGTGGGGTGAGGAGGGAATGAGGAGGTGGAGGGAATGGGGGCGGTGGGGTGAGGAGGTGGTGAGGAGGTGGTGAGGAGGTGGTGAGGAGGAGGTGAGGAGGAGGGAGGGTGAGCAGGAGGAAGAGGTGAGAGGGCTGCTGAGCGAAGAGGGGAGGAGAGGTAAGGAAGAGGTAAGAAGGTTGTTGGTGACGAGGAGGAGGAGGTACGGGAAGAGGTGCAGGTGGTGGGGGAGAAGTGGGGGAGGGGGGGAGATGTCTCCCCGTGTCTTCGTTGTTTGTGTCCCCGCGTCTCGCTGTCTTCGTGTCCCCGTCTCCCGCCGTGTCTCCCTGTGTCTCCGCCTGTCTCCCATCACGTCTACCCTGTGTCTCCCTGTGTCTCTCCGCCTGTCTCCCTGTGTCTCCCTGTGTCTCTCCGCCTGTCTCCCTGTGTCTCCCTGTGTCTCTCCGCATCTCTCCGCCGTGTCTCCCTGTGTCTCCCTGTGTCTCCCTGTGTCTCTCCGCCGTGTCTCCCGCTGTGTCTCCCTGTGTCTCTCCGCCGTGTCTCCCACCACGTCTACCCCCATGTCTCCCTGTGTCTCTCCGCCGTGTCTCCCTGTGTCTCCCCGCATCTCTCCGCCGTGTCTCCCACCACGTCTACCCCGTGTCTCCCTGTGTCTCTCCGCCGTGTCTCCCGCTGTGTCTCCCTGTGTCTCTCCGCCTGTCTCCCTGTGTCTCTCCGCCTGTCTCCCTGTGTCTCTCCACCGTGTCTACCCCCGTGTCTCCCTGTGTCTCCCTGTGTCTCCCTGCGTCTCTCCGCCTGTCTCCCGCCGTGTCTACCCCCCGTGTCTCCCTGCATCATTCCCACGTCCCGGTCTCCCCCATATCACCCCCATCCCCACGTCTCCCTCGCGTCTCTCCCAGTCTCCCCCCATCTCCCCCATGTCTCTCCCCACATCTCCCCCATGTCTCTCCCCACATCTCCCCCATGTCTCTCCCCCGCGTCTCCCCCATGTCTCTCCCCCGCGTCTCCCCCATGTCTCTCCCCTCGTCTCCCCCCTGTATGTCCGCACGTCTCCCCCATGTCTCCCCCATGTCTCCCCTGTATGTCCCCTGCGTCCGCCCTGAATCTCCCCAACGTCTCCCCTCTTTATCTCCCCACGCCTTCCCCACCCCACCACACGTCCCTCCCCCCGCGTCTTCCCCCCACCTCCCCCCACCTCCCCCCACCACCCCCCACCACCCCCCACCACCCCCCACCACCTCCCCCCACCACCCCCCCCCACACAGGTACCGCCTTCGCAAGGATGCGGAGGAGCGTCTTGCGGCGTTGCGAGCTCGGGGTCTGCGCGGGGGTGGCGAGGGTGGCGAGGGTGGCGAGGGTGGCGAGGGCGGCGAGGGTGGCGAGGGTGGCGAGGGTGGCGAGGAGCGCCTGCGGGAGGAGCTGCTGCTGCAGTTGCAGCAGTGGGCGGCGCGCTGCCTCGACGACCTCGACTCCATCGCCAGCGAGCTGCCCCTGCTGCAGCACGCACAGCACAGGCAGCAGGTGGGGCAGCAGGCGGGGCAGCAGGCGGGGCAGCAGGCGGGGCAACACAGGCAGCAGCAGGTGGGGCAGCACAGGCAGCAGCAGGTGGGGCAGCAGGTGGGGCGGCAGGCGGGGCAGCAGGTGGGGCGGCAGGCGGGGCAGCACGGGCAGCAGCAGGTGGGGCAGCACAGGCAGCAGCAGGTGGGGCAGCACAGGCAGCAGGTGGGGCAGCAGCAGGTGGGGCAGCAGCAGGTGGGGCAGCAGCAGGCGGGGCAGCAGGCGGGGCAGCAGCAGGCGGGGCAGCAGGCGGGCGGGCCGGGCGGGTAGCGCGGGAAGTGGGTGGGGCAGCGTGGCCTGCCCTGTAACCCCCGTTGTGACCCCAGTGACGACCGCGTGACGACCCTGTGACCCCAGTGACGACCGCGTGACGACCCTGTGACCCCGTGACGACCCTGTGGTCCCGTGACGACCCTGTGACCCCGTGACGACCCTGTGACCCCGTGATGACCCTGTGGTCCCGTGACGACCCTGTGACCCCGTGACGACCCTGTGACCCCGTGACGACTATGACCCCTTTGACGACCCCCGTGACGACCCTGTGACTCCTTGACGACCTTATGACCCCCGTGACGACCTGACGACCCCTTTGACGACCCTCGTGACGACCCTGTGACTCCTTGACGACTTTATGACCCCCGTGACGACCCCCGTGACGACCCCCGTGACGACCCCGTGACGACCCCGTGACGACCCTGTGACCCTAGGTGGGGGCGCCGTCTCGGCCACCGCGACCCCACGGACCCCCCACACAGCCCCTGGTGCTCACGAGGAATGCCCTACAGAGCAGGTGGGTGGGCGTGTGAGCGACGATGTGCAGTGTGTGTGTGTGTGTGTGACGTGTGTGTGTGTGTGACGTGTGTGTGTGTGTGTGACGTGTGTGTGTGTGTGACGTGTGTGTGTGTGTGACGTGTGTGTGTGTGTGATGTGTGTGACGTGTGTGTGTGTGTGATGTGTGTGACGTGTGTGTGTGTGTGTGTGTGACGTGGCACGGTGTGTGTGTGACGTGTGTGTGTGTGTGTGACGTGTGTGTGTGTGACGTGTGTGTGTGTGTGTGTGACGTGTGTGTGTGTGTGACGTGTGTGTGTGTGTGACGTGTGTGTGTGTGTGATGTGTGTGACGTGTGTGTGTGTGTGTGTGTGACGTGGCACGGTGTGTGTGTGACGTGTGTGTGTGTGTGTGACGTGTGTGTGTGTGACGTGGCACGGTGTGTGTGTGTGACGTGTGTGTGTGTGTGTGACGTGTGTGTGTGACGTGGCACGGTGTGTGTGTGTGACGTGTGTGTGTGTGTGTGACGTGGCACGGTGTGTGTGTGTGTGACGTGTGTGTGTGTGACGTGGCACGGTGTGTGTGTGTGTGACGTGTGTGTGTGTGTGTGACGTGGCACGGTGTGTGTGTGTGTGACGTGTGTGTGTGTGACGTGGCACGGTGTGTGTGTGTGTGACGTGTGTGTGTGTGTGTGACGTGGCACGGTGTGTGTGTGTGACGTGTGTGTGTGACGTGGCACGGTGTGTGTGTGACGTGTGTGTGTGTGTGTGTGTCACGTGGCGCGGTGTGTGTGTGACGTGGCGCGGTGTGTGTGTGTGTCACGTGGCGCGGTGTGTGTGCAGTGTGTGTGTGTGACGTGTGTGTGTGTGTCACGTGGCGCGGTGTGTGTGTGACGTGGCGCGGTGTGTGTGTGTGTGTGTGACGTGTGTGTGTGTGACGTGGCACGGTGTGTGTGTGTGTGACGTGTGTGTGTGTGTGTGTGACGTGGCACGGTGTGTGTGTGTGTGTGACGTGTGTGTGTGTGTGTGACGTGGCACGGTGTGTGTGTGTGTGACGTGTGTGTGTGTGTGTGTGTGTCACGTGGCGCGGTGTGTGTGTGTGACGTGTGTGTGTGACGTGGCACGGTGTGTGTGTGACGTGTGTGTGTGTGTGTGTGTCACGTGGCGCGGTGTGTGTGTGACGTGGCGCGGTGTGTGTGTGTGTCACGTGGCGCGGTGTGTGTGTGCAGTGTGTGTGTGACGTGTGTGTGTGTGTGTGTGTGTCACGTGGCGCGGTGTGTGTGTGTGACGTGGCGCGGTGTGTGTGTGTGTCACGTGGTGTGTGTGTGTGTGTCACGTGGTGTGTGTGTGTGTGTGGAGAGGCTGCCACTCCTCTGTCGGGAGCTGGACCGGTACCGCCTGGTTCTATGTGGCATTCAGGAGGTCCGGTGGACCGGCTCTGGCTCCTGCCACCATGAGGGGTGGACAGTCCTCTACTCGGGGCAGCAGACTGCCAAACAACAGGGTGTGGGTCTTCTTTTGAACAAAAGAATGAAGGGGGCGTGGGAGCGTGGCGGTGAGGTGTGGGAAGCTGTAAGCCCCAGGCTACTTTGGGCTCGCCTTCCCATCAACCGGAGGCGAGGAATGGTGGTCGTGGTTACTTATGCCCCCACCGAAGATGAACATCCGTGGAGGGATGCAGGCAAAGCCGATGAGTCAGATGCCTTCTATGACCTCCTGTCACAGGTGCTGGCCAAAGTGGCCCCTCGGGATAGAGTCGTCATGTTGGGTGACTTCAATGCCCGAGTTGGTCATGATACTGGCACCTGGTCTGGAGTGATTGGAGGGCATGGGCCAGATCAGCTCAATTACAACGGTAGGAGGCTGCTAGATTTTTGTGCAGCCCATGGGCTTGTAATTACCAACACGCTGTTCCGGCATCGGCGCATCCACACAACATCATGGATGCATGCCGGGTCCAAGCAAGAACATCTGCTGGACTACATAGTGACGGACCAGCGGATGCGAGCCCATGTCCTTGACACCAGGACCTACCATGGAGCTGATCTGCCCTCTGACCATCGACTAGTCATCTGTAAGATGCGCCTGCCATTCTTCCACTCCGGTAATGGGTGTACACCCAGGACCCCATTCCAACCTAAAGTGGCCTGGTCTCAGTTATCTGATGAAAGTTGCAAGCGAGAATTTCATCATCGCTTGCGACTGGGATTGGCATCGTCCCCGACTCCTCCTGATGTCGAGGGTAAATGGGCGAGGTTTAGGACTGTGACTCATGCAGCTGCAATGGCTGCTTTGGATACGCGGTCCAGACCTCCCCAGAGACCCTGGCTGATAGAGGAGGTGTTCAGGATGGTTGAGAAAAAGCGACAGGCCCACTGTCATCGGCTACAGAATCCCACGTCAGAGAATGAGGAGGCTTACCGCAGCCTTCGCTCGGAGGTTCGGAGAGCCGTGAGGCGCTGCAAGGATGGGTGGTGGTCGCGGGTTGCTGAGGAGATGGAGTCTGCCTCAGTGGCCCGTGATCACAAATCTCTATTTAACTCCATCAAAAAAGTAACCTGCAGCGCCACACCTATTACCATCATTAGGGGAAAAAACGGTGATCCAATCTCCGACCCCCAGGAACAGGTTTGCAGATTTGCTGAGCATTTCTGTGAGGTCCTGGGGGAGGGAAAATCCCTCAGCCAGGAAAACATCGTGGCACAAAGTGAGGATGACCCTGCTGAGGCTGCGGTGCCTCAAATATTGGAAGAAGTCACCCCCTGTGAGTGGCTGGCTGAGGTGCCATCTGTTGAGGAAGTACTGAAGGCGATCCGGAGTCAGGGACGAGGAAAGGCAGCGGGCAGAGATGATCTCCCAAGCGAAATGCTGAGGGAGGGTGGCGTTTGTGCACAGACTGCCCTATATGACATCATAACAACGGTCTGGACCACTGGACGGGTTCCGCAGGATTGGAAGGATGCCCTGGTGGTCCCCCTTTTTAAGAAGGGGGACCGCATAGACTATAACAACTACAGGGGCATCTCACTCCTCAGTGTGCCGGGAAAGGTCCTGGCAAGGATTATTCAACATCGCCTTGCCAGGCACGCTGAGGAGAGGCTTGCAGAGCCCCAATGCGGTTTCAGGAAAGGACGGTCCTGCACAGATGCCATATTTTCTATCCGTCTGCTACAGCAGAGGTGTAGGGAATTCCAACAAGACCTACATCTCTGCTTTATTGACCTGGTCAAGGCCTATGATACCATCAGTAGGCCTGGGCTCTGGGTTGTTCTTCGTGCTTTTGGAGTACCTGACCCTCTGCTCACGATCATTAAGGACCTTCATGATGGTGAGCGGGCCCGGGTAAAACTACGTGGCTGGGAGTCGGAGCCATTCCCTGTACACCTTGGGGTGCGACAGGGATGTCCTCTGGCTCCCACATTATTTAACATCTATTTTGACCACGTAGTTCGTGAAGCCTTCAATAGCTGTACCGGGGGAATCTCCATATGGTACAGATATAATGGGAGGCTGATCGATGCCCAGGTGCGGTCAAGGGATGGCTCCCTATTGCTCAACCACGTTATGTATGCTGATGATTTGGTAATAGCTGCTCATTCAGAGGAGGAGTTGGAGACGCTGCTGCTGAGACTGGAGCGTGCCACTAAGAGGTGGGGCCTTACCATCAGCCCCACCAAAACTAAGCACCTGCCTGGGTATTTTGTACCATCGGACACTCCACCCCCACAACTCCCAATCAGTGATGGGGCAGTTGTGGAGAGAGTGGAGAGTTTCCCATACCTGGGCAGTGTGCTTATGACTGGCTCCAGTTTAACAGCAGAGGTCTCACTCCGAATCAGTCGAGCGGCAATATCTTTTCATCGGTTGCGTAACGCTGTGTGGAAGCTACCTGGTCTGTCGCTCCGCACTAAGCTTCAGGTCTTCTCGGCCACGGTCATTCCATCCCTTCTCTACGCTTGCGAAACGTAGACCCCCCCCTAATGGAACATCTTCGCCGGTTAGAAACATTTAGGCTGGCCTGCCTACGATCCATCCTGGGTTTAACCAGACTGGATTGTGTGGGGAGCTCACAAATCCTTGAAAGATCTGGGCAAGGTCCCATCGGTGAGCTCCTCCGGCAGGCAAGGCTGCGATGGCTGGGTCATGTAGCCCGCATGCCCAGCCACCGCATGCCGAAACAGCTTTTGTTCGGCCGGATTGAGGGGGCTAAGCGGGCGTGGCACGGGCTAGAGAAGAGATGGAGTGATGTGGTACAGGAGGACGTGGAGCTGAGTGGACTTGCCGATGACTGGTACAAGCGGTGTCAAGATCGGCCTCTGTGGAGGAGGCTCGTGAAGGACGCTACTGGGCAGTTGGAGGTAGTCGCCCTCCAACAACAACGGAGGGCGGAGGAGCGACGCTCACAACAACGAGCGGAGCGCCGGGTGGCTAAAGCACAGCAGGTTGGCACAGTAGGGGGCACAGGTGGTGCATCAGCCAGTCATCTCAGTCAGTCGACCCGTGGCACCTGGGTCTGCCCCGTGACCTCCTGCCAGCGGGCGTTCGACACTTCACGTGGCCTCAAGGTGCACATAGCCTGGCTTAAGCGTCGTGGTGACGTCACCGCCACTTAGTGGCGAATGGCGGTTGTTGAATGGTGGTTGTTGTGTGTGTGACGCGGTGTGTGTGTGTAACGTGTTGTGGTGTGACGCGGTGTGTTGTGTGTCACGTGTTGTGGTGTGACGCGGTGTGTTGTGGTGTGACGCGGCGTGTTGTGTGTATGACGCGGTGTGGTGTGTGTAACGTGTTGTGGTGTGACGTGGTGTGTTGTGTGTATGACGCGGTGTGTTGTGTGTAACGTGTTGTGGTGTGACATGGCGTGTTGTGTATGACGCGGTGTGTTGTGTGTAACATGTTGTGGTGTGACGTGGCGTGTTGTGTGTATGACGCGGTGTGTTGTGTGTAACATGTTGTGGTGTGACGCGGCTAGGGTGTTGGGGCTGGGCTACCCGGCACGCCCTGTCATGTCCGTGCAGCAGTGGTATGAGGAACATCTACGCAAGGGCATGCTGCCAGACCAGGGCCTGTCCGCCACCACCATCGGTGACCACCACAACCACCACCACAACCACCACAACCACCACCACAACCACCACCACAACCACCACCACACCACCACAACCACCACCACACAACCACCACCACAACCACCACCACACCACCACAGCCACCACCACGATCAACACAACCACCACAACCACCACCACAACCACCACCACAACAACCACCACCACAACCACCACCACGATCAACACAACCACCACCACACCACAACCACACCACCACAACCACCACCACGATCAACACAACCACCACCACACCACAACCACCACCCCAACCACCACCGCAACCATCAACCCCCCACAACCAACACCGCACCACCACAACCACCACCACAACCACCACCACAACCACCACCACCGCAACCATCAACCCCCCACAACCAACACCGCACCACCTCAACCACCACACCACAAACACTGCAACAACCATAACAATCAGTAGCCACCAGCGACTCTCCGTCACCACCATCAGCACAACCACCACGATCAGCACAACCACCACGAACAGCACAAACACCACCATCAGCACAACCACCACCATCAACACAACCACCACGATCAACACAACCACCACGATCAACACAACCACCACGATCAGCACAACCACCACCATCAGCACAACCACCACCATCTACACAACCATCACCATCAGTACAACCACCACCATCAGCACAACCACCACCATCAGCACAACCACCACCATCAGCACAACCACCACCATCAGCACAACCACCACCATCAGCACAACCACCACCATCAACACAACCACCACGATCAATACAACCACCACCATCAGCACAACCACCACCATCAGCACAACCACCACGATCAGCACAACCACCACGATCAGCACAACCACCACGATCAGCACAACCACCACGAACAGCACAACCACCACGATCAACACAACCACCACCATCAACACAACCACCACCATCAGCACAACCACCACCATCAGCACAACCACCACCATCAACACAACCACCACCATCAACACAACCACCACCATCAACACAACCATCACCATCAACACAAACACCACGATCAGCACAACCACCACCATCAGCACAACCACCACCATCAGCACAACCACCACCATCAACACAACCACCACCATCAACACAACCACCACGATCAACACAACCACCACGATCAGCACAACCACCACCATCAGCACAACCACCACCATCAGCACAACCACCACCCTCAACACAACCACCACCATCAGCACAACCACCACCATCAGTACAACCACCACCCTCAACACAACCACCACCATCAGCACAACCACCACCATCAGCACAACCACCACCATCAACACAACCACCACCATCTACACAACCACCACCATCTACACAACCACCACCATCAACACAACCACCACCATCAACACAACCACCACCATCAGCACAACCACCACCATCAACACAACCACCACCATCAACACAACCACCACCATCTACACAACCACCACCATCTACACAACCACCACCATCTACACAACCACCACCATCTACACAACCACCACCATCAGCACAACCACCACGATCAACACAACCACCACCATCTACACAACCATCACCATCAGCACAACCACCCCCATCAACACAACCACCACCATCAGCACAACCACCACCATCAACACAACCACCACCATCAACACAACCACCACCATCTACACAACCACCACCATCAGCACAACCACCACCCTCAACACAACCACCACCATCAGCACAACCACCACCATCAACACAACCACCACCATCAGCACAACCACCACCATCAGTACAACCACCACCCTCAACACAACCACCACCATCAGCACAACCACCACCATCAGTACAACCACCACCCTCAACACAACCACCACCATCAACACAACCACCACCATCAACACAACCACCACCATCAGCACAACCACCACCATCTACACAACCACCACCATCAACACAACCACCACCATCAACACAACCACCACCATCAACACAACCACCACCATCTACATAACCACCACCATCAGCACAACCACCACCATCAACACAACCACCACCATCAACACAACCACCACCATCAACACAACCACCACGATCAACACAACCACCACGATCAGCACAACCACCACCATCAGCACAACCACCACCATCAGCACAACCACCACCATCAGCACAACCACCACCATCTACACAACCACCACCATCAGCACAACCACCACCATCAGCACAACCACCACGATCAACACAACCATCAACACAACCACCACCATCAGCACAACCACCACCATCAACACAACCACCACCATCAACACAACCACCACCATCAGCACAACCAACACCATCAGTACAACCACCACCCTCAACACAACCACCACCATCAACACAACCACCACCATCAGCACAACCACCACCATCAGTACAACCACCACCCTCAGCACAACCACCACCATCAACACAACCACCACCATCAGCACAACCACCACCATCAGTACAACCACCACCCTCAGCACAACCACCACCATCAACACAACCACCACCATCAGCACAACCACCACCATCTACACAACCACCACCATCAACACAACCACCACCATCAACACAACCACCACCATCAACACAACCACCACCATCAACACAACCACCACCATCAACACAACCACCACCATCAGCACAACCACCACCATCAGCACAACCACCACCCTCAACACAACCACCACCATCAGCACAACCACCACCATCAGCACAACCACCACCATCAGCACAACCACCACCATCAACACAACCACCACCATCAACACAACCACCACCATCAGCACAACCACCACCATCAGCACAACCACCACCATCAGCACAACCACCACCCTCAACACAACCACCACCATCAGCACAACCACCACCATCAGCACAACCACCACGATCAACACAACCACCACCATCAGCACAACCACCACCATCAGCACAACCACCACCATCAACACAACCACCACCATCAGCACAACCACCACCATCAGCACAACCACCACCATCAACACAACCACCACCATCAACACAACCACCACCATCAACACAACCACCACCATCAACACAACCACCACCATCAACACAACCACCACCATCAACACAACCACCACCATCAACACAACCACCACCATCAACACAACCACCACCATCAGCACAACCACCATCATCAGCACAACCACCACCATCAGCACAACCACCACGATCAACACAACCACCACCATCTACACAACCACCACCATCAGCACAACCACCACCATCAACACAACCACCACGATCAACACAACCACCACCATCAACACAAACACCACCATCAACACAACCACCACCATCAACACAAACACCACCATCAACACAACCACCACCATCAACACAACCACCACCATCAGCACAACCACCACCATCAGCACAACCACCACCATCAACACAACCACCACCATCAACACAACCACCACCATCAACACAACCACCACCATCAACACAACCACCACGATCAACACAACCACCACCATCTACACAACCACCACCATCTACACAACCACCACCATCAACACAACCACCACCATCAACACAACCACCACCATCAGCACAACCACCACCATCAGCACAACCACCACCATCAACACAACCACCACCATCAACACAACCACCACCATCAACACAACCACCACCATCAACACAACCATCAACACAACCATCAACACAACCACCACGACGATGATGACGACGATGATGATGACGTGGACGATGAGGCTGATGATGTTGGTGCTGCCCTTGACGGTGCCCGCCACAGAAAGCGCTCCGGATGAGGAGCGAGGAGGAGGAGGTGATGCGGAGGGCGGCGGCGGCGGCGACGAAGAGGATGGGGGCGACGATGAGGAGGCGCTGCGCCGCGCACGCGATTGGGATGAATGGAAGGACACTCACAGGCGAGGCTGGGGCAACCGCAAAAACATGGGATAGAGTCCGCCGGACCGCACCGGACCGGACTAACCCCAGGGCGCGCCACCGACAGGGCGGATCGCACTCCGGCATCCACCACCACCACCACCGCCGCCACGCCGTTGGGTCTGCAGTCACACGCTGGGCTGGACTGCGGTTGGGCACCGGACCGGATTAGAGTAACACACCGGACCGGATTAGAGTAACACACCAGACCGGACTCTCAACCGCCACCGCCACCACCAACACCAACAACACGTGCACCAGGACCGGATTGAGGCCAGACACTGGACCGGGACTCTGACCACCGCCAACACGCACCGGGACCGGCCACCGGCGCCACACACCGGACCGGAGCAAGCTACCACACTCGCCCCGCACCACGCTCGCCAACGCGCCCAACGCTGGTGCTCCGTGCTCCGCGCTCCTCTCGTTCAATCCGCTTCAGGTTTTGCTGTTCGATTTTTTTATTGTTAAACTTTTTTTTTTTTCGGGGACCCCCCCCCTCCTCCTCCCCCCCACGTGACCCCCACACCCCATCTCTCCTGTGCGACCCCCACGTGACCCCCGCGCCCCTCCCCCCCCTGTGTGACCCACGTGACCCCCGCCCCCCCCACCCTTTTGGTATCGCCGTTAACCTCTGAACAACAACCAACAGCCGCCACCACGTGGGGACAATACGAATCCCTCCTCCTACACCACGTGGGGACAAAACGAATCCCTCCTCCTACACCATGACCACGTGGGGACAATACGAATCCCTCCTCCTACACCACGTGGGGACAAAACGAATCCCTCCTCCTACACCATGACCACGTGGGGACAATACGAATCCCTCCTCCTACACCACGTGGGGACAAAACGAATCCCTCCTCCTACACCATGACCACGTGGGGACAATACGAATCCCTCCTCCTACACCATGACCACGTGGGGACAAAACGAATCCCTCCTACACCACCACCACCACATGGAGACAAAACGAATCCCTCCTCCTCCTACACCACCACGTGGGAACCAAACGAATCCCTCCTCCTCCTACACCACCACGTGGGGACAAAACGAATCCCTCCTCCTCCTACACCACCACGTGGGGACAAAACGAATCCCTCCTCCTACACCACCACGTGGGGACCAAACGAATCCCTCCTCCTCCTACACCACCACGTGGGGACAATACGAATCCCTCCTCATCCTACACCACGTGGAGACAAAACGAATCCCTCCTACACCACCACTACCACGTGGGGACAAAACGAATCCCTCCTACACCACGTGGGGACAAAGCGAATCCCTCCTACACCATGACCACGTGGGGACAAAACGAATCCCTCCTCCTCCTACACCACCACGTGGGGACAAAACGCATCCCTCCTCCTACACCACCACGTGGGGACAAAACGAATCCCTCCTCCTACACCACCACCACCACGTGGGGACAAAACGAATCCCTCCTCCTACACCACCACGTGGGGACAAAACGAATCCCTCCTCCTACACCACCACGTGGGGACAAAACGAATCCCTCCTCCTACACCACCACCACCACCACGTGTGGGCAATACGAATCCCTCCTACACCACCACGTGGGGACAAAACGAATCCCTCCTCCACCACCACCACCACGTGTGGACAAAACGAATCCCTCCTCCTACACCACGATCACGTGGGGACAAAACGAATCCCTCCTACACCACCACCACCACGTGTGGACAAAACGAATCCCTCCTCCTACACCTCCACCACCACCACGTGTGGACAATATGAATCCCTCCTACACCACCACCACGACCAGCACCACGTGTGGCATTCCCCTTGTACTGTCCGCCTGAGAGGCAGCCCTGAAGAAGGACACTGCTGCTTCCGGTGTGGCCCAATCGGTTTCGTTACCCAAGTTCCACAACAGTCCTTTGGGCCTGTCGGTAAAGTCACTTAGCTGGAAAAATAGTAAGCCACCGCCACTCCCTTTCCCTCGATGTGGCGGTGGGTGGTCGTCGTTGAATTTGCCGAATGTCTCTCACGTTGACAACGCTGATCTCTCGTCTCTAGCAACACAATGGGTTATTCAGCACTGTAGCTGTGTATGGGGGGGTTACATGAACAGGTTGACACTCTCGTCTCTAGCAACACAATTGGTTATTCAGCACTGTAGCTGTGTGGGGGGTTACATGAACAGGTTGACACTCTCGTCTCTAGCAACACAATGGGTTATTCAGCACCGTTGCTGTGTGGGGGGTTACATGAACAGGTTGACACTCTCGTCTCTAGCAACACAATGGGTTATTCAGCACTGTAGCTGTGTATGGGGGGGTTACATGAACAGGTTGACACTCTCGTCTCTAGCAACACAATTGGTTATTCAGCACTGTAGCTGTGTGGGGGGTTACATGAACAGGTTGACACTCTCGTCTCTAGCAACACAATGGGTTATTCAGCACCGTTGCTGTGTGGGGGGTTACATGAACAGGTTGACACTCTCGTCTCTAGCAACACAATGGGTTATTCAGCACCGTAGCTGTAGGGGGGTTACATGAACAGGTTGACACTCTCGTCTCTAGCAACACAATGGGTTATTCAGCACCGCAGCTGTGTGGGGGGTTACATGAACAGGTTGACACTCTCGTCTCGAGCAACACAATGGGTTATTCAGCACCGTAGCTTTAGGGGGGTTACATGAACAGGTTGACACTCGTCTCTAGCAACACAATGGGTTATTCAGCACCGTAGCTGTGTGGGGGTTACATGAACAGGTTGACACTCTCGTCTCTAGCAACACAATGGGTTATTCAGCACCGTAGCTGTAGGGGGTTACATGAACAGGTGGACACTCTCGTCTCTAGCAACACAATGGGTTATTCAGCACTGTAGCTGTGTGGGGGGTTACATGAACAGGTTGACACTCTCGTCTCTAGCAACACAATGGGTTATTCAGCACTGTAGCTGTAGGGGGGTTACATGAACAGGTTGACAAGCTTATCTCTAGCAATACAATGGGTTATTCAGCACCTTAGCTTTAGGGGGGTTACATGAACAGGTTGACACTCTCGTCTCTAGCAACACAATGGGTTATTCAGCACTGTAGCTGTAGGGGGTTACATGAACAGGTTGACACTCGTCTCTAGCAACACAATGGGTTATTCAGCACCGTAGCTGTGTGGGGGGTTACATGAACAGGTTGACACTCTCGTCTCTAGCAACACAATGGGTTATTCAGCACTGTAGCTGTAGGGGGGTTACATGAACAGGTTGACAAGCTTATCTCTAGCAATACAATGGGTTATTCAGCACCTTAGCTTTAGGGGGGTTACATGAACAGGTTGACACTCTCGTCTCTAGCAACACAATGGGTTATTCAGCACTGTAGCTGTAGGGGGGTTACATGAACAGGTTGACAAGCTTATCTCTAGCAACACAATGTCCTGGGTGTACCTGGCTCTGCGATCTTACATTCACTTGCAAATTCCATCTCTAGCCCGTGCCCACTCAGCCTTGGGTTGCACCCATCTCAGACTTTGCGTAAAAAAAAAACCTTTGGATTGCGAGTAACGTCGGCCCCGCGAGTTGTTTTGCAAGACGAGCCAAAAAAAAACCAAAAGTTTAAATGAATCTTGACTTGACGAACGGGCGAGGTTGCCTTGAAGTACGAGCAGTGAACGTGAACACGCTTCGCACTGCCCAGCGTCACGTGATCACAACTGACGCACGGGTGCTTTGATATACGAGCGATTTGGATGACGAGCAGGCGTGTTTCCGGAAGGAATTGTGCTTTGCAATCCAAGGTTTTTTTTTTTTACCGTGATAACCTCTTCCATGCTTTCGCTCTCTCGCTATTCTTCCCCCGTATTTTGTTTTCGCCCGATGGCGAATGCTTTGTGTTGCCACGATGGAAACGTCGTGTGATTTGTCGCCGTTATTACTTTTTTAAAAAAATTTCCCCCCCTCCATCGACGTGGCTTTGCAGAAAGACCCACAGAGATTCTGAGTTCCTGCAGTCACGAAAGCTTCAAGTCAACATCATAGTTACGCTATTATTATTGAAGGCAACGCGTGTAACATCATCATCATGATCATGATTTTGATTGTGATCAGAGCGGCGATGTTTGCGTGTTCAGCGCAAAGTGCCGCGTGCGGTTTTACGCAGAAACTTCATCCCCTGCCAAAAGGCTGCGATCCGTTTGGTGATTTTTTTTTTTTACATCGTGAACACGACTGCTGTTGTGTTGTCCGGAGAAGCAGAAACGCATCCCATAATCTGGACGATGTTGTTGACGATGTTGATGATGTTGATGATGTTGTTGATGATGACGGTGTTGCTTGTTGCATGAGAATAAATCGCGGGGGGAGGCTGTGGAGTTTCGGCCGTAGCCTGCACAGAGCAAGGTCCTCTGAGTCGCCAGAATCACGATGTTTTACTCGGCAATCCTGGTGAGCTGTAAAGCTCTTGTGTTCCACAGACGTCGCTGGGTCCATGATGATGATGATGCTGATGATGATGCTGCTGTTGATGCTGCTGATGATGATGCGGATGATGATGCTGTTGATGATGTTGATGCTGCAGGGTTACCGAGGGGGCGGGGCTGTGGGTGGCGAGTCTGGGGGAGGGGCGTGGTGGCGAGTGTGGGAGGGGCGTGGTGGCGAGTGGGGGAGTGGCGTGGTGGCGAGTGTGGGAGGGGCGTTGTGGCGAGTGTGGGGAGGGGCGTGGTGGCGAGTGTGGGAGGGGCGTTGTGGCGAGTGTGGGGAGGGGCGTGGTGGCGAGTGTGGGGTGGGGCGTGGTGGCGAGTGTGGGGAGGGGCGTGGTGGCGAGTGTGGGGTGGGGCGTGGTGGCGAGTGTGGGGAGGGGCGTGGTGGCGAGTGTGGGGAGGGGCGTGGTGGCGAGTGTGGGAGGGGCGTGGTGGCGAGTGTGGGGAGGGGCGTGGTGGCGAGTGTGGGGTGGGGCGTGGTGGCGAGTGTGGGGAGGGGCGTGGTGGCGAGTGTGGGGAGGGGCGTGGTGGCGAGTGTGGGGTGGGGCGTGGTGGCGAGTGTGGGGAGGGGCGTGGTGGCGAGTGTGGGGTGGGGCGTGGTGGCGAGTGTGGGGAGGGGCGTGGTGGCGAGTGTGGGGAGGGGCGTGGTGGCGAGTGTGGGAGGGGCGTGGTGGCGAGTGTGGGGAGGGGCGTGGTGGCGAGTGTGGGGTGGGGCGTGGTGGCGAGTGTGGGGAGGGGCGTGGTGGCGAGTGTGGGGAGGGGCGTGGTGGCGAGTGTGGGGTGGGGCGTGGTGGCGAGTGTGGGGTGGGGCGTGGTGGCGAGTGTGGGGTGGGGCGTGGTGGCGAGTGTGGGGAGGGGCGTGGTGGCGAGTGTGGGGTGGGGCGTGGTGGCGAGTGTGGGGAGGGGCCACCGTGATCGAGAGAGACGCAGACTCCTCATAGCAGCGGGCATCGTCAGCGTCAGGATGGAACCCACGACCTCCTGTAGACCAGGCGAGGTAGTCAACATCCCCTGGCCCACGTGTACAGGAGAAGGGAGTGGGGGGGACACAGTCGCATCTTGCACCTTCAACCCCCCTCTCTCTCTCGTGTTGTAGACATTGGAAGCTGCGCCCCTGGGTCACCGATCACGTACTCGTTTCACTACGGTCACCCACCATCACCCTTCCCCCCACCACCACCCTTCCCCCCACCACCTTCCCCTCCACCCTCCCCCACCCACCACCTCCCCACCACCTTCCCCCCACCACCTTCCCCCCACCACCTTCCCTCCCACCTCCCCCCCCACCCACCACCTCCCCCCCCCACCTCCCCTCCCCACCACGACTTCCCCTCCCCACCACCTTCCCCTCCACCCCCCCCACCACTTACCCCCACCGCCCTCCCCCCCCCCCGAGTCAAAGCAGGGCCACGTGATCTCTCGCGCGCGCCCATCTAATTTGCATACCAATTTGCATAACGCGCGCAGGTTCAACACAGAGAGGAACAAACTGGTTCACCTGGCTCCTACCTGTGCGCCCCTCCCCCCACACACCACCACACACACAGGTGCGCCCCTCCCCCCACACAGGTGTGTACACACACACACCACACACACACAGGTGTGTAGTGTGTAGTGTGTACACTGACACTACACACAGGTGTGTACACACTACACACTATACACACAGGTGTGTAGTGTGTGTGTAGTGTGTACACTGACACTACACACAGGTGTGTACACACTACACACACACAGGTGTGTACACACTACACACCACACACACAGGTGTGTAGTGTGTACACTGACACTACACACAGGTGTGTACACACTACACACACACAGGTGTGTGTAGTGTGTACACTGACACTACACACAGGTGTGTACACACACACACCACACACACACAGGTGTGTAGTGTGTACACTGACACTACACACAGGTGTGTACACACTACACACACACAGGTGTGTACACACTACACACTATACACACACAGGTGTGTAGTGTGTGTGCAGTGTGTACACACTACACACACACAGGTGTGTACACACTACACACACACAGGTGTGTACTGTGTGTGTGTAGTGTGTACACTGACACTACATACAGGTGTGTACACACCACACACACACAGGTGTGTAGTGTGTGTGTAGTGTGTACACTGACACTACACACACACAGGTGTGTACACACCACACACACACAGATGTGTGTGGTGTGTGTGTGTAGTGTATACACTGACACTACACACAGGTGTGTACGTGTGTACAAAGGTGTGTGTACGTGTGTGTACGTGTACACAAGGTGTGTGTGTGTCTAGACGTCAACACATTTGTACATAAGGTGTGTGTGTGTGTGCACGTACACACACACACACCTTGTGTACACGTACACGCACGTACACACACCTTTGTACACACGTACACACACACACGTACACACCTGTGTGTGTGTACGTGTGTGTGTACATAACAACCGCCATTCGCCACTAAGTGGCGGTAACGCCACCACGACGCTTGTGCCAGGCTATGTGCACCCTGAGGCCACGTGAAGTGTCGAACGCCCGCTGGCAGGAGGTCACGGGGCAGACCCAGGTGCCACGGGTCGACTGACTGAGATGACTGGCTGATGCACCACCTGTGCCCCCTACTGTGCCAACCTGCTGTGCTTTAGCCACCCGGCGCTCCGCTCGTTGTTGTGAGCGTCGCTCCTCCGCCCTCCGTTGTTGTTGGAGGGCGACTGCCTCCAACTGCCCAGTAGCGTCCTTCACGAGCCTCCTCCACAGAGGCCGATCTTGACACCGCTGGTACCAGTCATCGGCAAGTCCACTCAGCTCCACGTCCTCCTGTACCACATCACTCCATCTCTTCTCTAGCCCGTGCCGCGCCCGTTTAGCCCCCTCGATCCGGCCGAACAAAAGCTGTTTCGGCATGCGGTGGCTGGGCATGCGGGCTACATGACCCAGCCATCGCAGCCTTGCCTGCCGGAGGAGCTCACCGATGTACGTGTGCACGTGTGTGTGTGTGTGTACACACACACACACCTGTGTGCGTGTGTGTGTGTGTCTGTGTGTACACACGCACGGAACGAGAACCGAGCCACCTAGACCGCTGTTCCACAGATCGGCCCCGGGGGCATGGCCGGAGGTGTGGCTCGCCCACCAGTAAACCTGCAGCTGAAGACCCACGGCTGGGACATCACTGACACCACGTCAAAGTTTTTATTCACTTCACAAACCTCTGAGCCCCCCACCTCGCCCCCCGCCGAGCTGCCGCTAGGGCGGCGTCTGTCGCGAGCTTCTCGCAGAATCCTCTCACCCCATTGGCCACCACACACGGCTGCTCGACGCAAATGGCGGATCGTGATCGTCGTCATCGTTGTCGTCATCGTCGTGATCATCGTCGTCGTGATTGTCATCGTCGTCATCGTCGTCATCGTCATCGTCGCGATCATCTACGTGATCGTCGTCGTCGTGATCGTCATCGTCGTCACCGTCGTCATCGTCGTGATCGTCGTCACCGTCGTCATCGTCGTGATCGTCGTGATCGTCACCATCGTCGTGATCATCATCGTCGTGATCATCGTCGTCGTCATCGTCGTCATCGTCGTGATCGTCAACGTCGTCATCGTCGTCATCGTCATCGTCGTCATCGCCGTCGTCGTCATCGTCGTCATCGTCGTCATCGTCATTGTCGTCATCGTCATCGTCATTGTCATCATCGTCATCGTCGTCATCGTCGTCATCGTCGTCATCATCGTCGTCGTCATTGTCATCGTCATCGTCGTCATCGTCGTCGTCGTCGTCATCGTCGTCATCGTCATTGTCGTCATCGTCGTCATCGTCATCGTCATTGTCGTCATCGTCGTCATTGTCGTCATCGTCGTCATCGTCGTCATCGTCGTCATTGTCGTCATCGTCGTCATCGTCGTCGGCCTCACACACCACGTGGGAATTTATATCAGCAGACAAAAAGTCTAAAATAATCGAACCACGACAACCGTACGAGTGTAGCTACACAACAACAACAACCCCTATGCAATAACAACAACAACCCCTATGCAATAACAACCCCTATGCAATAACAACAACAACCGCAAAGACTACGTAGGCCGTGCACCCCCTCTAACACACCTGTACTCCCTCTAACACACCTGTACAGGTGTGTGACACCTGTGTACCCTCTCACACACACCTGTACAGGTGTCACACACCTGTACAGGTGTGTGACACCTGTGTACCCTCTCACACACACCTGTACAGGTGTGTCACACACCTGTACCCCCCTCACACACCTGTGTACCCCCCCTCACACACACCTGTACTCCCTCTCTCACACACCTGTACAGGTGTCACACACCTGTACAGGTGTGTGACACCTGTGTACCCTCTCACACACACCTGTACAGGTGTGTCACACACCTGTACCCCCCTCACACACCTGTGTACCCCCCCTCACACACACCTGTACTCCCTCTCTCACACACCTGTACAGGTGTGTCACACACCTATACAGGTGTGTGACACACCTGTGTACCCCCCCTCACACCTATACAGGTGTGTGACACCTGTGTACCCTCTCACACACACATGTACAGGTGTGTGACACACCTGTGTACCCCCCCTCACACCTATACAGGTGTGTGACACCTGTGTACCCTCTCACACACACATGTACAGGTGTGTGACACACCTGTGTGCCCTCTCACACACACATGTACAGGTGTGTGACACACCTGTGTACCCCCCCTCACACCTATACAGGTGTGTGACACCTGTGTACCCTCTCACACACACATGTACAGGTGTGTGACACCTGTACACCCCCTCACACACACCTGTACAGGTGTGTGACACACCTGTGTACCCTCTCTCACACACCTGTACTCCCTCACACACACCTATACAGGTGTGTGACACACCTGTGTACCCCCCCTCACACCTGTACAGGTGTGTGACACCTGTGTACCCTCTCACACACACATGTACAGGTGTGTGACACACCTGTGTACCCTCTCACACACACCTGTACAGGTGTGTGACACACCTGTGTACCCTCTCTCACACACCTGTACTCCCTCACACACACCTATACAGGTGTGTGACACACCTGTGTACCCCCCTCACACCTGTACAGGTGTGAGAGACACCTGTACACCCCCTCACACACACCTATACAGGTGTGTGACACACCTGTGTACCCCCCTCACACCTGTACAGGTGTGAGAGACACCTGTACACCCCCTCACACACACACGTCTGTGCACTCTTGACCCTCCACCAATCACACCGACTCTCACACCTGTGCATTGACAAAGACCCCACCCTATAGCCTCGACATACACTATCTATTTTACGTTTTACTTCACCAGATTAGGCTGCTATGTATGGGCTCTCATTACAGAAGCGTACCACAAATGATAGCTCACCCAAGTGCCTTACGATGATGATGATGATGACGATCAATCATCATCATCATCATGATGGTCATCATCATCATGATGGTCATCATCATCATGATGGTCATCATCATCATGATGGTCATCATCATCAGGATGGTCATCATCATCGTCGCGTGGAAATTAAAAAGTTGAACGCAGCAGCCAAATATTCTTAGACGCCCGGCGATGCTCATTCTCAACGTGGAGGGGAAAGAGCGGAGGACCTGGAGAAGAATCCACGCGATCACGGGGCGAGAGAGAGAGAGACGCAGACTCCAAATATACAGCAGCAGCAGCAGGCATCGTCAGGGTCGGGATCGAACCCACGACCTCCTGGAGACCAGGCGAGGTAGTCAACATCTCCTAGCCACCGTGATGATGATGAGAGAGAGAGACACAGACTTCAAATATATAGCAGCAGGCATCGTCAGGGTCGGGATCGAACCCACGACCTCCTGTATACCAGGCGAGGGAGTTAACATCTCCTAGCCACCGTGATGATGATGATGAGAGAGAGACGCAGACTCCGAATATACAGCAGCAGCAGGCGTCGTCAGGGTCGGGATCGAACCCACGACCTCCTGTAGACCAGGCGAGGGAGTCAACATCTCATAGCCACCGTGATGATGCGGATGAGCGAGAGACGCAGACTCCAGATACACAGCAGCAGCAGCAGGCGTCGTCAAGGTCGGGATCGAACCCACGACCTCCTGTAGACCAGGCGAGGGAGTCAACATCTCATAGCCACCGTGTCGCTCCCATATATCTGCACTTGATATGCTTTTTCGGGGCAAGTGCTGTTAGCGAGCAGCAGCACCTGTGAAGGCTACCGGCAGTGTGGCACACGAGGGGGTGGGTGGCCAGCACCACCAGGCCCGGCCGCCTTTGTCTCCCCAGTGCCAGCGACGTTCACTACACACCGCTACACCAGGTACTCAATTTGAGGCTGAGTCGACCTAGGGGAGGCCCAGGACCGGCCGTGAGCGGGAGTCTTTGCCGGGTTCGTAGCGCCAACCGCTACACACCAAGACCACACACACAGACGCCTGTGGACTCTCACGCGCTCACACACAACAACAACAACAACAACCGCAGGAGTGGCGGTGACGTCACCACGCTTGTGGTGCCAGGCTCGGTGCACTTTTTACACCTTGACACCGTTACCCCCTCCCCCCTCTCTCTCTCTCTCCCCCCCCACGATCCCCCCACACCACGTGATCAACGGCAGGGTCCACGCACGCCACCCCCACAGGCACACCACCGTCACGTGATGGTCATGCTAGGGTCACGCTCCGGTCGCGCGAGCCACGGCGTGAGAGCGGTCACGTGACCGGCGCCGCGGGGTCACGTGGCCATTGCTGGGTCACGTGACCATAGTCGCGGGGTCACGTGACCATCGTGGGGTCACGTGACCGTCGCCGCGGGGTAACGTGACCGTCACCGGGTCACGTGACCGTCGCTGGGTCACGTGACCATCGCTGGGTCACGTGACCATCGCTGGGTCACGTGACCATAGTCGCGGGGTCACGTGACCATCGTGGGGTCACATGACCGTCATCGCGGGGTCACGTGACCGTCGCCGCGGGGGTCACGTGACCGTCGCTGGGTCACGTGACCGTCGCTGGGTCACGTGACCGTCGCTGGGTCACGTGACCATCGCTGGGTCACGTGACCATCGCTGGGTCACGTGACCGTCGCGAGGTCACGTGACCGTCGCTGGGTCACGTGACCGTCGCGAGGTCACGTGACCGTCGCTGGGTCACGTGACCATCGCTGGGTCACATGACCGTCGCTGGGTCACGTGACCGTCGCGAGGTCACGTGACCATCGCTGGGTCACGTGACCGTCGCTGGGTCACGTGACCGTCGCGAGGTCACATGAGCTTCATGACACCGATGAAGGTGGAGTCGGCCTCCAGGCTGAGCGCCGAATCCTCGCGCGGGATCACCAACTCCACCACGTCGCCCTTATTCAACTCCGCCATGCCTGGGGTCAACAACAACAACAACGTCAACAACTACCTCAACAACAACAACAACAACTACGTCAATACAACGTCAACAACTACGTCAACAACAACGCGGGATCACCAACTCCACCACGTCGCCCTTATTCAACTCCGCCATGCCTGGGGTCAACAACAACAACAACTACGTCAACAACTACGTCAACAACTACATCAATAACAACAACAACAACAACTACGTCAACAACTACGTCAACAACAACGCGGGATCACCAACTCCACCACGTCGCCCTTATTCAACTCCGCCATGCCTGGGGTCAACAACAACAACAACTACGTCAACAACTACGTCAACAACTACATCAATAACAACAACAACAACTACGTCAACAACTACGTCAACAACAACGCGGGATCACCAACTCCACCACGTCGCCCTTATTCAACTCCGCCATGCCTGGGGTCAACAACAACAACAACTACGTCAACAACTACGTCAACAACTACATCAATAACAA
Organism: Petromyzon marinus; assembly: GCF_048934315.1. Taxonomy (NCBI): domain Eukaryota; kingdom Metazoa; phylum Chordata; class Hyperoartia; order Petromyzontiformes; family Petromyzontidae; genus Petromyzon; species Petromyzon marinus. The sequence goes on from NW_027423103.1 coordinate 85,157, forward strand.
CAACAACAACAACAACTACGTCAACAACTACGTCAACAACAACGCGGGATCACCAACTCCACCACGTCGCCCTTATTCAACTCCGCCATGCCTGGGGTCAACAACAACAACAACTACGTCAACAACAACTACCTCAACAACAACAACAACAACTACGTCAATACAACGTCAACAACTACGTCAACAACAACGCGGGATCACCAACTCCACCACGTCGCCCTTATTCAACTCCGCCATGCCTGGGGTCAACAACAACAACAACTACGTCAACAACAACAACTACCTCAACAACAACAACTACGTCAACAACAACAACTACGTCAACAACTACCTCAACAACAACGCGGGATCACCAACTCCACCACGTCGCCCTTATTCAACTCCGCCATGCCTGGGGTCAACAACAACAACAACTACGTCAACAACAACAACTACCTCAACAACAACAACTACGTCAACAACAACAACTACGTCAACAACTACCTCAACAACAACTACGTCAACACAACGTCAACAACAACGCTGAATCACCAACTCCACCACGTCGCCCTTATTCAACTCCGCCATGCCTGGGGTCAACAACAACAACAACAACTACGTCAAAAACTACCTCAACAACAACAACAACTACGTCAATACAACGTCAACAACTACGTCAACAACAACGCGGGATCACCAACTCCACCACGTCGCCCTTATTCAACTCTGCCATGCCTGGGGTCAACAACAACAACAACTACCTCAACAACAACAACTACGTCAACAACAACAACTACGTCAACAACTACGTCAACAACTACATCAATAACAACAACAACAACAACTACGTCAACAACTACGTCAACAACAACGCGGGATCACCAACTCCACCACGTCGCCCTTATTCAACTCCGCCATGCCTGGGGTCAACAACAACAACAACTACGTCAACAACTACGTCAACAACTACATCAATAACAACAACAACAACTACGTCAACAACTACGTCAACAACAACGCGGGATCACCAACTCCACCACGTCGCCCTTATTCAACTCCGCCATGCCTGGGGTCAACAACAACAACAACAACTACGTCAACAACAACTACCTCAACAACAACAACAACTACGTCAATACAACGTCAACAACTACGTCAACAACAACGCGGGATCACCAACTCCACCACGTCGCCCTTATTCAACTCCGCCATGCCTGGGGTCAACAACAACAACAACTACGTCAACAACAACAACTACCTCAACAACAACAACTACGTCAACAACAACAACTACGTCAACAACTACCTCAACAACAACTACGTCAACACAACGTCAACAACAACGCGGAATCACCAACTCCACCACGTCGCCCTTATTCAACTCCGCCATGCCTGGGGTCAACAACAACAACAACAACAACTACGTCAACAACTACCTCAACAACAACAACAACAACTACGTCAATACAACGTCAACAACTACGTCAACAACAACGCGGGATCACCAACTCCACCACGTCGCCCTTATTCAACTCCGCCATGCCTGGGGTCAACAACAACAACAACTACGTCAACAACAACAACTACCTCAACAACAACAACTACGTCAACAACTACATCAATAACAACAACAACAACAACAACAACAACAACGTCAACAACTACGTCAACAACAACGCGGGATCACCAACTCCACCACGTCGCCCTTATTCAACTCCGCCATGCCTGGGGTCAACAACAACAACAACAACTACGTCAACAACTACCTCAACAACAACAACTACGTCAATACAACGTCAACAACTACGTCAACAACAACGCAGAATCACCAACTCCACCACGTCGCCCTTATTCAACTCTGCCATGCCTGGGGTCAACAACAACAACAACAACTACGTCAACAACTACCTCAACAACAACTACGTCAACAACAACAACAACTACGTCAACATCTACGTCAACAACTACCTCAACAACAACAACTACGTCAACAACTACCTCAACAACTACCTCAACAACAACAACAACAACTACGTCAACAACTACCTCAACAACTACCTCAACAACAACTACGTCAACAACAATAACAACAACGTGGGCTCACCAGCTCCACCACGTCGCCCCTACTCGGCACCGCCATACCTGGGGTCAACAACAACAATGTCGTCAACAACAACAATGTCGCCAACAACAACAACAATGTCGCCAACAACAACAATGTCGTCAACAACAACAACAATGTCATCAACAACAACAATGTCGTCAACAACAACAACAACAACAATGTCAACAACAACAACAATGTCGTCAACAACAACAACAATGTCGTCAACAACAACAACAATGTCGTCAACAACAACAACAATGTCAACAACAACAATGTCGTCAACAACAACAACAATGTCGTCAACAACAACAATGTCGCCAACAACAACAATGTCGTCAACAACAACAATGTCGCCAACAACAACAATGTCGCCAACAACAACAACAATGTTGTCAACAACAACAACAACATGTCGTCAACAACAACAACAACAATGTCGCCAACAACAACAACAACAATGTCGCCAACAACAACAATGTCGCCAACAACAACAACAATGTCGCCAACAACAACAACAACAATGTCGCCAACAACAACAATGTCGTCAACAACAACAATGTCGCCAACAACAACAACAACAATGTCGTCAACAACAACAATGTCGCCAACAACAACAACAATGTCGTCAACAACAACAACAATGTCGTCAACAACAATGTCGTCAACAACAACAATGTCGTCAACAACAACAACAATGTCAACAACAACAATGTCGTCAACAACAACAACAATGTCGTCAACAACAACAACAATGTCAACAACAACAATGTCGTCAACAACAACAATGTCAACAACAACAATGTCGTCAACAACAACAATGTCGTCAACAACAACAATGTCGCCAACAACAACAATGTCGTCAACAACAACAATGTCGCCAACAACAACAACAACAATGTCGCCAACAACAACAACAATGTCGCCAACAACAACAACAATGTCGTCAACAACAACAATGTCGTCAACAACAACAATGTCGCCAACAACAACAACAATGTCGTCAACAACAACAACAATGTCGCCAACAACAACAACAACAATGTCGCCAACAACAACAACAACAATGTCGCCAACAGCAACAATGTCGCCAACAACAACAACAACAATGTCGCCAACAACAACAACAACAATGTCGCCAACAACAACAATGTCGCCAACAACAACAACAACAATGTCGTCAACAACAACAATGTCGCCAACAACAACAACAACAATGTCGTCAACAACAACGTGGGATCACCAGGTCCACCACGTCGTCTCTACTGAACTCCGCCATTCCTGGGGTTAACAACAACAACAACGACGTCATCAACAACAAGAAATACGTCATCATCAACAACAACGCAATCAACGACAACGACGTCATCAACAACAAGAAAAACGTCATCATCAACAACAACGCAATCAACGACAACGACGTCATCAACAACAAGAAAAACGTCATCATCAACAACAACGCAATCAACGACAACGTCATCAACAACAAGGAAAACGTCATCATCAACAACAACGCAATCAACGACAACGTCATCAACAACAAGGAAAACGTCATCATCAACAACAACGCAATCAACGTCAACGTCATCAACAACAAGGAAAACGTCATCATCAACAACAACGCAATGAACGACAACGTCATCAACAACAAGAAAGTCAACAACAACAGAGTTAACATCAAAGTCAGCAACAACAAAGTTAACAACGTCAACAACAACGTCGCCAACAACAACGTCAACAACAACGTCAATAACAAAGACATCAACCGTGTCTCTGTCTCACCGTGTCTCTTGTCTCACCGCGTCTCTTGTCTCACCGCGTCTCTACCACCGTGTCTCTGTGTCTCTACCACCGTGTCTCTGTGTCTCTGTGTCTCTGTGTCTCTACCACCGTGTCTCTGTGTCTCCACCACCGTGTCTCTGTGTCTCTGTGTCTCTACCACCGTGTCTCTGTGTCTCTGTGTCTCTACCACCGTGTCTCTGTGTCTCTGTGTCCCTACCACCGTGTCTCTGTGTCTCTGTGTCTCTGTGTCTCCACCACCGTGTCTCTGTGTCTCTACCACCGTGTCTCTGTGTCTCTGTGTCTCTACCACCGTGTCTCTGTCTCTGTGTCTCTACCACCGTGTCTCTGTGTCTCTGCCACCGTGTCTCTGTGTCTCTACCACCGTGTCTCTGTGTCTCTGTGTCTCTACCACCGTGTCTCTGTGTCTCTACCACCGTGCCTCTGTGTCTCTGTGTCTCCACCACCGTGTCTCTGTGTCTCTACCACCATGTCTCTGTGTCTCTACCACCGTGTCTCTGTGTCTCCACCACCGTGCCTCTGTGTCTCTGTGTCTCTACCACCGTGTCTCTGTGTCTCTACCACCGTGTCTCTGTGTCTCCACCACCGTGTCTCTGTGTCTCTACCACCGTGTCTCTGTGTCTCTACCACCGTGTCTCTGTGTCTCTGTGTCTCTACCACCGTGTCTCTATCACCGTGTCTCTGTGTCTCTACCACCGTGTCTCTGTGTCTCTATCACCGTGTCTCTGTGTCTCTGTGTCTCTACCACCGTGTCTCTGTGTCTCTATCACCGTGCCTCTGTGTCTCTGTGTCTCTACCACCGTGTCTCTGTGTCTCTGTGTCTCTGTGTCTCTGTGTCTCTACCACCGTGTCTCTGTGTCTCTACCACAGTGTCTCTGTGTCTCTGTGTCTCTACCACCGTGTCTCTGTGTCTCTGTGTCTCTACCAACATGTCTCTGTGTCTCTACCACCGTGTTTCTGTGTCTCTATCACCGTGTCTCTGTGTCTCTGTGTCTCTGTGTCTCTGTGTCTCTACCACCGTGTCTCTGTGTCTCTGTGTGTCCACCACCGTGTCTCTGTGTCTCTACCACCGTGTCTCTGTGTCTCTACCACCGTGTCTCTGTGTCTCTACCACCGTGTCTCTGTGTCTCTGTGTCTCCACCACCGTGTCTCTATCACCGTGTCTCTGTGTCTCTACCACCGTGTCTCTGTGTCTCTATCACCGTGTCTCTGTGTCTCCACCACCGTGTCTCTGTGTCTCTACCACCGTGTCTCTGTGTCTCTGTGTCTCTGCCACCGTGTCTCTGTGTCTCTATCACCGTGTCTCTGTGTCTCTACCACCGTGTCTCTGTGTCTCTGTGTCTCTACCACCGTGTCTCTGTGTCTCTGCCACCGTGTCTCTGTGTCTCTGTGTCTCTACCACCGTGTCTCTGTGTCTCTACCACCGTGTCTCTGTGTCTCTGTGTCTCTATCACCGTGTCTCTGTGTCTCTGTGTCTCCACCACCGTGTCTCTGTGTCTCTACCACCGTGTCTCTGTGTCTCTGTGTCTCTACCACCGTGTCTCTGTGTCTCTGTGTCTCTACCACCATGTCTCTGTGTCTCTACCACCGTGTCTCTGTGTCTCTACCACCGTGTCTCTGTGTCTCTACCACCATGTCTCTGTGTCTCTATCACCGTGTCTCTGTGTCTCTATCACCGTGTCTCTGTGTCTCTACCACCGTGTCTCTGTGTCTCCACCACCGTGTCTCTGTGTCTCTACCACCGTGTCTCTGTGTCTCTGTGTCTCTACCACCGTGTCTCTGTGTCTCTGCCACCGTGTCTCTGTGTCTCTACCACCGTGTCTCTGTGTCTCTACCACCGTGTCTCTGTGTCTCTACCACCGTGTCTCTGTGTCTCTACCACCGTGTCTCTGTGTCTCTACCACCGTGTCTCTGTGTCTCTGTGTCTCTACCACCGTGTCTCTGTGTCTCTGTGTCTCTACCACCGTGTCTCTGTGTCTCTACCACCGTGTCTCTGTGTCTCTACCACCGTGTCTCTGTGTCTCTGTGTCTCCACCACCGTGTCTCTGTGTCTCTACCACCGTGTCTCTGTGTCTCTACCACCGTGTCTCTGTGTCTCTACCACCGTGTCTCTGTGTCTCTGTGTCTCTACCACCGTGTCTCTGTGTCTCCACCACCGTGTCTCTGTGTCTCTGTGTCTCCACCACCGTGTCTCTGTGTCTCCACCACCGTGTCTCTGCGTCTCCACCACCGTGTCTCTGTGTCTCTACCACCGTGTCTCTGTGTCTCTACCACCGTGTCTCTGTGTCTCTGTGTCTCCACCACCGTGTCTCTGTGTCTCTACCACCGTGTCTCTGTGTCTCTACCACCGTGTCTCTGTGTCTCTACCACCGTGTCTCTGTGTCTCTGTGTCTCCACCACCGTGTCTCTGTGTCTCCACCACCGTGTCTCTGTGTCTCTGTGTCTCCACCACCGTGTCTCTACCACCGTGTCTCTGTGTCTCCACCACCGTGTCTCTGTGTCTCTGTGTCTCTACCACCGTGTCTCTGTGTCTCCACCACCGTGTCTCTGTGTCTCTGTGTCTCCACCACCGTGTCTCTACCACCGTGTCTCTGTGTCTCCACCACCGTGTCTCTGTGTCTCTGTGTCTCTACCACCGTGTCTCTGTGTCTCCACCACCGTGTCTCTGTGTCTCTGTGTCTCCACCACCGTGTCTCTGTGTCTCTACCACCGTGTCTCTGTGTCTCTGTGTCTCCACCACCGTGTCTCTGTGTCTCCACCACCGTGTCTCTGTGTCTCTGTGTCTCCACCACCGTGTCTCTGTGTCTCTACCACCGTGTCTCTGTGTCTCTGTGTCTCCACCACCGTGTCTCTGTGTCTCCACCACCGTGTCTCTGTGTCTCTACCACCGTGTCTCTGTGTCTCTGTGTCTCCACCACCGTGTCTCTGTGTCTCTACCACCGTGTCTTTAGCGCCGTGTCTCCGTGTCTCCGTCTCACCGGCGGTGTAGCAGGAGTTGTTGGGCTCCTTCTCCGGCATGTTCTGCATGCAGCGGAACAGCGCCACCTTGCTGTGGGCCCCTCGCCTCACGATGTGACCCATCACAAACGTGGGGTCACTGAACAGCACCTGCTCACCAACACCACCAACAACACCACCGCAGGGTCAACACCAACACCACCACCACCACCACCGCAGGGTCAACACCACCACCACCACCACCGCAGGGTCAACACCACCACCACTGCAGGGTCAACACCACCACTATCACCACCACCAACAACACCACCACCACCGCCGCCACCACCACCAACACCACCACCACCGCAGGGTCAACACCACCACCACCACCACAGGGTCAACATCACCACCACCGCAGGGTCAACACCACCACCACCGCAGGGTCAACACCACCACCACTGCAGGGTCAACACCACCACTATCACCACCACCAACAACACCACCACCACCGCCACCACCACCAACACCACCACCACCGCAGGGTCAACACCACCACCACCACCACAGGGTCAACATCACCACCACCGCAGGGTCAACACCACCACCACCACCACCGCAGGGTCAACACCACCACCACTGCAGGGTCAACACCACCACTATCACCACCACCAACAACACCACCACCACCGCCACCACCACCAACACCACCACCACCGCAGGGTCAACACCACCGCCACCACCGCCACCACCACCACCACCACCACCGCCACCACCGCCACCACCACCACCACCGCCACCACCACCACTATGGGGTCACAGGGTCACAACCTCAACTAGAGCCTGGGCCAAGTCCAGCTTAGTGCAGGGGGTAGGGGACGGGCTAGGGGGTAGGGGACGGGCTAGGGGGTAGGGGACGGGCTAGGGGGTAGGGGACGGGCTAGGGGGTAGGGGACGGGCTAGGGGGTAGGGGACGGGCTAGGGGGTAGGGGACGGGCTAGGGGAGGGGGTAGGGGAGGGGGTAGGGGTTGGGGGAGAGGCTAGGGGAGGAGTAGGGGGGGTTAGAGGAGGGGTTAAGGGAAGGGGGTAGGGTAGGGGGTAGGGGAGGGGGTAGGGGAGGGGAAGGGGGTAGGGGAGGGGCTAGGGGAGGGGCTAGGCTAGGGTAGGGGAAGGGGGTAGGAGGAGGGGGTAGGGGAGGGGGTAGGGTAGGGGGTAGAGGAGGGGGTAGGGGGAGGGGGTAGGGTAGGGGGTAGGGGTAGGGGGTAGCGTAGGGGGTAGGGGAAGGGGTAGGGGGTAGGAGGAGGGGGTAGGGGAGGGGGTAGGAGGAGGGGGAGGGGGTAGGGTAGGGGCTAGGGTAGGGGGCGGGGGTAGGGGAGGGGCTAGGGTAGGGGAAAGGGGTAGGGGAGGGGCTAGGAGAGGGGCTAGGGTAGGGGAGGGGGTAGGGGAGGGGCTAGGGTAGGGGAAAGGGGTAGGGGAGGGGCTAGGGGAGGGGCTAGGGTAGGGGAGGGGGTAGGGGAGGGGCTAGGAGAGGGGCTAGGGTAGGGGAGGGGGTAGGGGAGGGGCTAGGGTAGGGGAAGGGGTTAGGGGAGGGGCTAGGAGAGGGGCTAGGGTAGGGGAAGGGGGTAGGGGAGGGGCTAGGGTAGGGGAGGGGGTAGGGGAGGGGCTAGGGGAGGGGCTAGGGTAGGGGAGGGGCTAGGGGAGGGGCTAGGGGAGGGGCTAGACGAGGGGCTAGGGTAGGGGAGGGGCTAGACGAGGGGCTAGGGTAGGGGAGGGGCTAGACGAGGGGCTAGGGTAGGGGAGGGGCTAGGGAAGGGGCTAGGGTAGGGGAGGGGCTAGGGTAGGGGCTAGGCAAGGGGCTAGGGTAGGGGAGGGGCTAGGGGAGGGGCTAGCGTAGGGAAAGGGGCTAGGGGAGGGGCTAGGGTAGGGGGCAGGGGAGGGGCTAGGGGAGGGGCTAGGATAGGGGCTAGGGGAGGGGATAGGAGAGGGGCTAGGGGAGGGGCTAGGGTAGGGGAGGGGCTAGGGAAGGCGCTAGCGTAGGGGAAGGGGCTAGGGGAGGGGCTAGGGTATGGAAAGGGGGTAGGGGAGGGGCTAGGGGAGGGGCTAGGGGAGGGGCTAGGGGAGGGTTAGGGTAGGGGAGGGGCTAAGGTAGGGGAAGGGGTAGGGGAGGGGCTAGGGGAGGGGCTAGGGTAGGGGATAGGGGAGGGGCTAGGAGAGGGGCTAGGGTAGGGGAAGGGGGTAGGGGAGGGGCTAGGGTAGGGGAGGGGCTAGGGCAGGGGGTAGGGGAGGGGCTAGGAGAGGGGCTAGGGTAGGGGGTAGGGGAGGGGGTAAGAGGAGGGGGTAGGGTAGGGGGTAGGGGAGGGGGTAGGGGGAGGGGGTAGAGGGAGGGGGTAGAGGGAGGGGGTAGGGTAGGGGGTAGGGAAGGGGTAGGGGGTAGGGTAGGGGGTAGGGGAAGGGGTAGGGGAAGGGGGTAGGAGGAGGGGGTAGGAGGAGGGAGTAGGGGAGGGGGTAGGGGGAGGGGGTAGGGTAGGGGGTAGGGGAAGGGGGAGGGGGTAGGGTAGGGGGTAGGGGAAGGGGGTAGGAGGAGGGGGTAGGAGGAGAGGGTAGGGGAGGGGGTAGGGGGAGGGGGTAGGGTAGGGGCTAGGGTAGGGGGAGGGGGTAGGGGAGGGACTAGGGTAGGGGAAGGGGGTAGGGGAAGGGGTTAGGGGAGTGGGTAGGGGGTAGGGGAGGGGCTAGGGTAGGGGAGGGGCTAGGGTAGGGGAAGGGGGTAGGGGAGGGGCTAGGAGAGGGGCTAGGGTAGGGGAGGGGCTAGGGTAGGGGAGGGGGTAGGGGAAGGGGGTAGGGGACGGGCTAGGAGAGGGGCTAGGGTAGGGGAAGGGGGTAGGGGAGGGGCTAGGGTAGGGAAGGAAGTAGGGGAGGGGCTAGGGGAGGGGCTAGGGTAGGGGAGGGGCTAGGGGAGGGGCTAGGGGAGGGGCTATGGGAGGGGCTAGGGGAGGGGCTATGGGAGGGGAGGGGCTATGGGAGGGGAGGGGCTAGGGAAGGCGCTAGCGTAGGGGAAGGGGCTAGGGGAGGGGCTAGGGGAGGGGCTAGGGGAGGGGCTAGGGGAGGGGCTACGGGAGGGACTAGGGGAGGGGCTAGCGGAGGGGCTAGGGTAGGGGAGGGGCTAGGGGAGGGGCTAGGGGAGGGGCTATGGGAGGGGAGGGGCTAGGGAAGGCGCTAGCGTAGGGGAAGGGGCTAGGGGAGGGGCTAGGGGAGGGGCTAGGAGATGGGCTAGGGGAGGAGAAGGGGGTAGGGGAGGGGCTAGGGTAGGGGAGGGGCTAGGGAAGGCGGTAGGGGCTAGGGGAAGGGCTAGGAGAGGGGGTAGGGGAGGGGCTAAGGGGGTAGGAGAGGGGCTAAGGGGGTAGGGGAGGGGCTAGGGTAGGGGAAGGGCTAGGGGAGGGGGTAGGGGAAGGGCTAGGAGAGTGGCTGGGGTAGGGGAAGGGGCTAGGGGAGGGGGTAGGGTAGGGGAAGGGGGTAGGGGAGGGGCTAGGGGAGGGGCTAGGGGAGGGGCTAGCGGAGGGGGTAGGGGAGGGGAGGGGCTAGGGGAGGGGCTAGGGGAGGGACTAAGGTAGGGGAAGGGGCTAGGGTAGGGGGTAGGGGAGGGGCTAAGGGGGTAGGGGAGGGGCTAGGGGAGGGGCTAGGGTAGGGGAGGGGCTAGGGGAGGGGCTAGGAGAGGGGCTAGGGTAGGGGAAGGGGGTAGGGGAAGGGCTAGGGTAGGGGAGGGGCTAGGGAAGGGGGTAGGGGAGGGGCTAGGGGAGGGGCTAGGAGAGGGGCTAGGGTAGGGGGTAGGGGAGGGGCTAAGGGGGTAGGGGAGGGGCTAGGGTAGGGGAGGGGCTAGGGAATGGGGTAGGGGAGGGGCTAGGAGAGGGGCTAGGGTAGGGGGTAGGGGAGGGGCTAAGGGGGTAGGGGAGGGGCTAGGGTAGGGGCTAGGGAAAGGGGTAGGGGAGGGTCTAGGGGAGGGGCTAGGGGAGGGGCTAGGAGAGGGGCTAGTGTAGGGGGTAGGGGAGGGGCTAAGGAGGTAGGGGAGGGGCTAGGGGAGGGGCTAGGGGAGGGGCTAGGAGAGGGGCTAGGGTAGGGGAGGGGCTAAAGGGGTAGGGGAGGGGCTTGGGGACGGGCTAGGAGAGGGGCTAGGGTAGGGGGTAGGGGAGGGGCTAAGTGGGTAGGGGAAGGGCTAGGGTAGGGGAGGGGCTAGGGAAAGGGGTAGGGGAGGGGCTAGGGGAGGGGCTAGGGGAGGGGTTAGGAGAGGGGCTAGGGTAGGGGGTAGGGGAGGGGCTAAGGGGGTAGGGGAGGGGCTAGGGGACGGGCTAGGAGAGGGGCTAGGGTAGGGGGTAGGGGAGGGGCTAAGGGGGTAGGGGAGGGGCTAGGTGACGGGCTAGGAGAAGGGCTAGGGTAGGGGGTAGGGGAGGGGCTAAGGGGGTAGGGGAAGGGCTAGGGTAGGGGAGGGGCTAGGGAAAGGGATAGGGGAGGGGCTAGGGGAGGGGCTAGGGGAGGGGCTAGGAGAGGGGCTAGGGTAAGGGGTAGGGGAGGAGCTAAGGGGGTAGGGGAGGGGCTAGGGGAGGGGCTAGCGAGGTAGTTTCGGTGCGAGGCCGGGCGGAAAATTGAATGACGGTGGTGTAGGTTGCACGTGGAGGTTGCACGTGGATTGCGTGGTGGTTGCGTGTGAGTTGCGTGTGGGTTGCGTGTGAGTTGCGTGTGGGTTGCGTGTGGGTTGCGTGTGGGTGGCGTGCGAGTTGCGTGTGAGTTGCGTGTGGGTTCCATGTGAGTTGCGTGTGGGTTGCGTGTGAGTTGCGTGTGGGTTGCGTGTGAGTTGCGTGTGGGTTGCGTGTGGGTTGCGTGTGGGTGGCGTGCGAGTTGCGTGTGAGTTGCGTGTGGGTTGCGTGTGAGTTGCGTGTGAGTTGCGTGTGAGTTGCGTGTGAGTTGCGTGTGGGTTGCGTGTGGGTTGCGTGTGGGTTGCGTGTGGGTTGCGTGTGGGTTGCGTGTGGGTTGCACCTGGCTGTAGATAAAGTATGATCCACGTTCGTGCACGTGGATCGCGTTCTCCCGCAGGCTCAGAGCGTCACCCTTCTTGAGGCCCAGCTGCCACTGAATGCGAGTCTCGTCGTCTGGAGCGGAGACACACGGGGACACACGGGGACATGGAGACACACGGGGAGACACGGGGAGACACGGGGACATGGAGACACACGGGGAGACACGGGGAGACACGGGGACATGGAGACACACGGGGAGACACGGGGAGACACGGGGACATGGAGACATGGAGACACACGGGGAAACACGGGGACATGGAGACACACGGGGAGACACGGGGAGACACACGGGGAGACACGGGGAGACACGGGGACATGGAGACACACGGGGAGACACGGGGACATGGAGACACACAGGGAGACAAGTGGAGACACACGTGGAGACACACGTGGAGACACACAGGGACACACGGGGACACGGAGACACACGGGGACATGGAGACACACGGGGACATGGAGACACACGGGGACACACAGGGACACACGGGGAGACACGGGGACACACGGGGAGACACGGAGACACACGTGGAGACACACGGAGACATGGAGACACACGGGGACACACAGGGACACACGGGGAGACACGGGGACACACGGGGACACGGGGACATGGAGACACACGGGGACATGGAGACACACGGGGACATGGAGACACACGGGGACATGGAGACACACGGGGACACACGGAGACACACGGGGACATGGAGACACACGGGGACACACGGGGACATGGAGACACACGGGGACATGGAGACACACGGGGACATGGAGACACACGGGGACATGAAGACACACGGGGACATGAAGACACACGGGGACATGGAGACACACGGGGACATGGAGACACACGGGGACATGGAGACACACGGGGACATGAAGACACACGGGGACATGGAGACACACGGGGACATGGAGACACACGGGGACATGGAGACACACGGGGACACACGGAGACACACGGGGACATGGAGACACACGGGGACACACGGGGACATAGAGACACACGGGGACATGGAGACACACGGGGACATGGAGACACACGGGGACACACGGGGACATGGAGACACACGGGGACATGGAGACACACGGAGACACACGTGGACACGTGGAGACACACGGGGACACACGGGGACATGGAGACACACGGGGACATGGAGACACGGAGACACACGTGGACACGTGGAGACACACGGGGACACACGGGGACATGGAGACACACGGGGACACACAGGGACACGTGGAGACACACGAGGAGACACGTGGACACGTGGAATGTTGACGATGTTGATGATGATGTTGACGATGTTGACGATGATGATGTTGATGATGTTGATAATGATGATGTTGTTAATGATAATGATGTTGACTATGTTGACGATGTTGACTATGTTGATGTTGTTGACCATGATGATGATGTTGACGATGTTGACGATGATGATGATGTTGATGATAATGTTGACGATGTTGACGATGATGTTGCTGACGATGTTGACGTTGACGATGTTGATGATGTTCATGATGATGTTGATGATGTTGACCATGTTGATGATGTTCATAATGATGTTGACGATGTTGACGATGTTGTTGTTGACGATGTTGATGATGTTCATGATGATGTTGATGATGTTGACCATGTTGATGATGTTGATGATGTTGACGATGATGTTGATGATGTTGATAATGATGATGTTGATGATGTTGATAATGATGATGATGTTGACTATGTTGACGATGTTGACTATGTTGATGTTGTTGACCATGATGATGATGTTGACGATGTTGACGATGATGATAATGATGATGATGTTGATGATAATGTTGACGATGTTGACGATGATGTTGTTGACGATGTTGACGTTGACGATGTTGATGATGTTCATGATGATGTTGATGATGTTGACCATGTTGATGATGTTCATGATGATGTTGACGATGTTGACGATGTTGTTGTTGACGATGTTGATGATGTTCATGATGATGTTGATGATGTTGACCATGTTGATGATGTTGATGATGTTGACGATGATGATGATGTTGATGATAATGTTGATGATGTTGACGATGATGTTGTTGATGTTGTTGACGATGTTGACGATGTTGATGACGATGTTGTTGACGATGTTGATGTTGACGATGACGATGTTGTTGATGATGTTGTTGACGATGTTGACGATATTGATGATGTTGACGATGTTGATGTTGCTGACCATGTTGATGATGTTGATGTTGTTGATGATGTTGTTGACGATGTTGACGATGTTGATGATGTCGACCATGTTGACGATGTTCTTGATGATGATGTTGATGATGTTCTTGATGATGATGTTGATGATGTTGATGATGATGTTGACCATGTTGACGATGTTGATGATGATGTTGTTGTTGATGATGTTGATGATGATGTTGACGATGATGATGTTGATGTTGTTGATGATGTTTATGATGATGATGTGGTTGATGATGTTGATGATGTTGTTAAGGATGATGATCTTGTTGACGTTGTTGATGATGATGTTGTTGATGTTGATGATGTTGTTGATGTTGTTGTTGATGTTGTTGACGATGTTGTTGATGTTGATGTTTATGATCATGACGATGTTGTTGATGATGTTTATGATGTTGATGATGTTGTTGATGATGTTTATGATGTTGTTGATGTTGTTGATGTTATTGTTGATGTTGTTGATGATGTTCATGTTGTTGATGTTGTGATAATGATGTTGACGTTGTTGATGTTGACGATGTTGTTGATGTTGTTGATGTTGTTGATGATGAGGATGTTGTTGATGTTGATGTTGTTGACGATGTTGATGATGTTGTTGACGATGTTGTTGATGATGTTTATGATGTTGATGATGTTGTTGATGGTGTTGTTGATGTTGATGATGTTGTTGATGTTGTTGATGATGATGTTGTTGATGTTGTTGATGTTGTTGACGATGTTGTTGATGATGTTGTTGACGATGTTGTTGATGATGTTGATGTTGTTGATGATGGTGATGTTGTTGATGTTGTTGTTGATGATGTTTATGATGTTGATGATGTTGATGTTGTTGATGATGTTTATGATGATGATGTTAATGTTGTTGTTGATGTTGTTGATGATGTTTATGATGTGTATGATGTGTGCTCACCTTTGCTGTCGAGAACTGGCCCGGGTTTGAGGTGAATGTAGCTCTGTGTCTCTGTGGACAGACACACAGAGTCAGCGTTGTGTCTCTGTGTCTCTGTGTCTACACCGTGTCTCTGTGTCTCTGTGTCTCTGTGTCTACACCGTGTCTCTGTGTCTCTGTGTCTCTGTGTCTACACCGTGTCTCTGTGTCTCTGTGTCTACACCGTGTCTCTGTGTCTCTGTGTCTACACCGTGTCTCTGTGTCTCTGTGTCTACACCGTGTCTCTGTGTCTCTGTGTCTCTGTGTCTACACCGTGTCTCTGTGCCTCTGTGTCTCTGTGTCTACACCGTGTCTCTGTGTCTCTGTGTCTACACCGTGTCTCTGTGTCTCTGTGTCTCTGTGTCTACACCGTGTCTCTGTGTCTCTGTGTCTACACCGTGTCTCTGTGTCTCTGTGTCTACACCGTGTCTCTGTGTCTCTGTGTCTACACCGTGTCTCTGTGTCTCTGTGTCTCTGTGTCTACACCGTGTCTCTGTGTCTCTACCGTGTCTCTGTGTCTCTGTGTCTACACCGTGTCTCTGTGTCTCTGTGTCTTGTGTCTCTACCGTGTCTCTGTGTCTACACCGTGTCTCTGTGTCTACACCGTGTCTCTGTGTCTATGCCGTGTCTCTGTGTCTACACCGTGTCTACACCGTGTGTCTGTGTCTACACCGTGTCTCTGTGTCTCTGTGTCTCTGTGTCTCTGTGTCTACACCGTGTCTCTGTGTCTCTGTGTCTACACCCTGTCTCTGTGTCTCTGTGTCTACATCGTGTCTCTGTGTCCATGCCGTGTCTCTGTGTCTCTGTGTCTACACCGTGTCTATGTGTCTACACTGTGTCTATGTGTCTACACTGTGTCTCTGTGTCCATGCCGTGTCTCTGTGTCTCTGTGTCTATGCCGTGTCTCTGTGTCTACACCGTGTCTCTGTGTCTACACCGTGTCTCTGTGTCTACACTGTGTCTCTGTGTATACACCGTGTCTCTGTGTCTACACCGTGTCTCTGTGTCTCTGTGTCTACACCGTGTCTCTGTGTCTCTGTGTCTACACCGTGTCTCTGTGTCTACACCGTGTCTCTGTGTCTCTGGGTCTCTGTGTCTACACCGTGTCTCTGTGTCTACACCGTGTCTCTGTGTCTACACCGTGTCTCTGTGTCTCTGTGTCTACACCGTGTCTCTGTGTCTCTGTGTCTACGCCGTGTCTCTGTGTCTACACCGTGTCTCTGTGTCTCTGTGTCTCCGTGTCTACACCGTGTCTCTGTGTCTCTGTGTCTACACCGTGTCTCTGTGTCTCTGTGTCTCTGTGTCTACACCGTGTCTCTCTGTCTACACTGTGTCTCTGTGTCTCTACCGTGTCTCTGTGTCTCTGTGTCTACACCGTGTCTCTGTGTCTCTGTGTCTACACCGTGTCTCTGTGTCTCTGTGTCTACACCGTGTCTCTCTGTCTACACTGTGTCTCTGTGTCTCTACCGTGTCTCTGTGTCTCTGTGTCTACACCGTGTCTCTGTGTCTCTGTGTCTACACCGTGTCTCTGTGTCTCTGTGTCTACACCGTGTCTCTCTGTCTACACTGTGTCTCTGTGTCTCTACCGTGTCTCTGTGTCTCTGTGTCTACACCGTGTCTCTGTGTCTCTGTGTCTACACCGTGTCTCTGTGTCTACACCGTGTCTCTGTGTCTCTGTGTCTACACCGTGTCTCTGTGTCTCTGTGTCTACACCGTGTCTCTGTGTCTACACCGTGTCTCTGTGTCTCTGTGTCTCTGTGTCTACACCGTGTCTCTGTGTCTCTGTGTCTCTGTGTCTACACCGTGTCTCTGTGTCTCTGTGTCTACACCGTGTCTCTGTGTCTCTGTGTCTACACCGTGTCTCTGTGTCTACCCCGTGTCTCTGTGTCTACACCGTGTCTCTGTGTCTCTGTGTCTCTGTGTCTACACCGTGTCTCTGTGTCTACACCGTGTCTCTGTGTCTCTGTGTCTACACCGTGTCTCTGTGTCTCTGTGTCTACACCGTGTCTCTGTGTCTACACCGTGTCTCTGTGTCTACACCGTGTCTCTGTGTCTGTGTCTACACCGTGTCTCTGTGTCTACACCGTGTCTCTGTGTCTACACCGTGTCTCTGTGTCTCTGTGTCTACATCGTGTCTCTGTGTCCATGCCGTGTCTCTGTGTCTCTGTGTCTACACCGTGTCTCTGTGTCTATGCCGTGTCTCTGTGTCTACGCCGTGTCTCCGTGTCTACACCGTGTCTCTGTGTCTACACCGTGTCTCTGTGTCTCTGTGTCTACACTGTGTCTCTGTGTCTACACCGTGTCTCTGTGTCTACACCGTGTCTCTGTGTCTCTGTGTCTACACCGTGTCTCTGTGTCTACACCGTGTCTCTGTGTCTCTGTGTCTCTGTGTCTCTACCGTGTCTCTGTGTCTCTGTGCATACACCCTGTCTCTGTGTCTCTGTGTCTACACCGTGTCTCCGTGTCTCTGTGTCTACACCGTGTCTCTGTGTCTACACCGTGTCTCTGTGTCTACACCGTGTCTCTGTGTCTACACCGTGTCTCTGTGTCTACACTGTGTCTCTGTGTCTCTGTGTCTACACCGTGTCTCTGTGTCTACACCGTGTCTCTGTGTCTACAACGTGTCTCTGTGTCTCTGTGTCTACACCGTGTCTCTGTGTCTCTGTGTCTATGCCGTGTCTCTGTGTCTACACCGTGTCTCTGTGTATCTGTGTCTCTGTGTCTCTGTGTCTACACCGTGTCTCTGTGTCTACACCGTGTCTCTGTGTCTCTGTGTCTACACCGTGCCTCTGTGTCTCTGTGTCTACACCGTGTCTCTGTCTACGCCGTGTCTCTGTGTCTACACCGTGTCTCTGTGTCTCTGTGTCTACACCGTGTCTCTGTGTCTACACCGTGTCTCTGTGTCTACGCCGTGTCTCTGTGTCTACACCGTGTCTCTGTCTACGCCGTGTCTCTGTGTCTCTACCGTGTCTCTGTGTCTCTGTGTCTACACCGTGTCTCTGTGTCTACACCGTGTCTCTGTGTCTCTGTACCTCTGTGTCTACACCGTGTCTCTGTGTCTACACCGTGTCTCTGTGTCTACAACGTGTCTCTGTGTCTCTGTGTCTACACCGTGTCTCTGTGTCTCTGTGTCTACGCCGTGTCTCTGTGTCTACACCGTGTCTCTGTGTATCTGTGTCTCTGTGTCTCTGTGTCTACACCGTGTCTCTGTGTCTACACCGTGTCTCTGTGTCTCTGTGTCTACACCGTGCCTCTGTGTCTCTGTGTCTACACCGTGTCTCTGTCTACGCCGTGTCTCTGTGTCTACACTGTGTCTCTGTGTCTCTGTGTCTACACCGTGTCTCTGTGTCTACACCGTGTCTCTGTGTCTACGCCGTGTCTCTGTGTCTACACCGTGTCTCTGTCTACACCGTGTCTCTGTGTCTACACCGTGTCTCTGTGTCTACACCGTGTCTCTGTGTCTACACCGTGTCTCTGTGTCTCTGTGTCTACACCGTGTCTCTGTGTCTCTGTGTCTCTGTGTCTACACCGTGTCTCTGTGTCTCTGTGTCTACACCGTGTCTCTGTGTCTCTGTGTCTCTGTGTCTACACCGTGTCTCTGTCTCTCTGTGTCTCTGTGTCTCTGTGTCTACACCGTGTCTCTGTGTCTACACCGTGTCTCTGTGTCTCTGTGTCTACACCGTGCCTCTGTGTCTCTGTGTCTACACCGTGTCTCTGTGTCTACACCGTGTCTCTGTGTATCTGTGTCTACACCGTGTCTCTGTGTCTACACCGTTTCTCTATATATAGTCCTATATATAGTACTATATATAGTACTATACATAGTACTATATATAGTACTATATATAGTACTATATATGGTACTATATATAGGACTATATATATGACTATGTATAGTACCGTATGTAAACTCACTCTTCTTAGATCGCTTCCCTTCCCCTGCCGGGCTCCGACGCGATCGGACTGGGACCATTAGGGCCGGCAGCACAGGGCCACGAGCAGCCTGCCACAACATCATCAGCATCAACAACATCATCATCAGCATCATCATCATCAACATCATCATCATCACCATTAGGGCCGGCAGCACAGGGCCACGAGCAGCCTGCCACAACATCATCAGCATCAACAACATCATCATCAGCATCATCATCATCAACATCAACATCATCACCATTAGGGCCGGCAGCACAGGGCCAGCAGCAGCCTGCCATCACCAACAACATCATCATCATCAACATCATCAACATCAACATCATCATTATCATCATCACCATTAGGGCTGGCAGCACAGGGCCATGAGCAGCCTGCCATCAACATCATCATCAACATTATCATCATCATCAACATTATCATCATCAGCATCATCACCATCAACATCATCATCAACATCATCACCATCATTATCATCATCACCATTAGGGCCGGCAGCACAGGGCCATGAGCAGCCTGCCACAACATCATCAGCATCAACAACATCATCATCAGCATCATCATCATCAACATCATCATCATCACCATTAGGGCCGGCAGCACAGGGCCAGCAGCAGCCTGCCACAACATCATCATCATCAACATCATCATCATCATCAACATCATCAACATCATCATCAACATCATCAACATCATCAACATCATCATCATCACCATTATCATCATCACCATTAGGGCCGGCAGCACAGGGCCACGAGCAGCCTGCCATCAACATCATCATCATCAACATCATCATCATCAGCATCATCAACATCATCACCATCAACATCATCATCATTATCATCATCACCATCATCAACAACATCATCATCAACATCATCATCACCATTAGGGCCGGCAGCACAGGGCCAGCAGCAGCCTGCCATCACCAACAACATCATCATCAGCATCATGGGGACATCATCAACATCACCATCATCATCAACATCATCAGCATCATCATCATCAACATCACCATCATCATCAATATCACCATCATCAACATCAACATAGGGCCGGCAGCACAGGGCCAGCAGCAGCCTGCCACAACAACAACATCATCATCAGCAGCATCATCATCAACATCATCATCAACATTAGGGACGGCAGCACAGGGCCAGCAGCAGCCTGCCACAACAACAACATCATCAACACCATCAACAACATCATCATCAACATCATCATCATCACCATCATCAGCAACATCATCAACATCACCATCAACATCACCAACAACATTAACATCAACATTATCAGCAACATCATCATCATCACCATCGAGACGGCAGCACAGGGCCAGCAGCAGCCTGCCATCAACATCATCATCAGCATCATCATCAACATCATCACCATCGAGACGGCAACACAGGGCCAGCAGCAGCCTGCCATCAACATCATCATCAACATCATCATCATCATCAACATCACCAACATCATCATCAGCAACATCATCACCATCGAGACGGCAACACAGGGCCAGCAGCAGCCTGCCACAACATCATCATCAACATCATCATCATCAACATCACCAACATCATCATCATCATCAGCAACATCATCATCAACATCACCATCAACATCAACACCATCATCAACATCAGCAACATCATCATCATCAGCAACATCATCATCATCATCAGCAACATCATCATCATCAACATCACCATCATCATCAACAACATCATCAACAACATCATCAACATCACCATCAGCAACATCAGCAACATCATCATCATCATCAACATCATCATCCTCATCAACATCAACACCATCAACATCATCATCATCATCAACACCATCATCAACATCACCATTATCATCAACATCATCAACACCATCATCATCAACATCATCAACATCATCATCAACATCAGCACCATCATCATCACCATCATCATCAACATCACCATCAACACCATCATCAACATCAGCACCAACAACATCATCATCATCACCATCAGCAACATCATCATCATCATCAACATCATCATTAACATCATCATCAACATCATCATCAACATCATCATCAACATCATCATCAACATCAACACCATCAACATCATCATCAACATTATCATCATCAACATCATCATCATCATCAACATCATCATCATCAACATCATCATCAACATCAACACCATCAACATCACCATCAACATCATCATCAACATCATCATCATCAACATCATCATCAACATCACCATCAGCAACATCACCATCATCAACATCAACACCATCAACATCATTATCATCAGCATCATCATCAACATCACCATCAGCAACATCACCATCATCATCAACATCATCATCATCAGCATCATCATCATCAACATCACCATCATCATCAATATCACCATCATCAACATCAACATAGGGCCGGCAGCACAGGGCCAGCAGCAGCCTGCCACAACAACATCATCATCATCAGCAGCATCATCATCAACATCATCATCATCAACATCATCATCAACATCAACACCATCAACATCACCATCAACATCATCATCAACATCACCATCACCATCAGCAACATCACCATCATCAACATCAACACCATCAACATCATTATCATCAGCATCATCATCAACATCACCATCACCATCAGCAACATCACCATCATCAACACCATCAACATCATCATCAACAGCACCACCATCAACATCATCATCATCATCAACATCATCAACATCACCATCATCAACATCACCATGAACATCATCATCAACATCATCATCAACATCATCATCAACATCATCAACATCATCATCAACATCATCAACATCACCATCAACATCACCATCAACACCATCAACATCACCATCAACACCATCAACATCACCATCAACATCACCATCACCACCATCAACATCACCATCAACATCATCATCATGGGGACATCACCACCATCAACATCACCATCAACACCATCAACATCATCATCAACATCAACATCACCATCAACATCATCATCATCAACATCACCATCAACACCATCAACATCATCATCAACATCATCATCAACATCACCATCATCAACATCAACACCATCAACATAACCATCAACATCATCATCAACATCACCATCAGCAACATCACCATCAGCAACATCACCATCAACATCACCACCATCAACATCACCATCAACATCAACAACATCACCATCAACAACATCAACATCACCATCAACATCACCACCATCAACATCAACATCACCATCAACATCACCATCAACATCACCACCATCAACATCATCAACATCACCATCAACAACACCATCAACATCACCATCAACATCACCATCAACATCACCATCAACATCACCATCAACATCACCATCAACATCATCATCAACATCACCATCAACATCACCATCAACATCATCATCAACATCACCATCAACACCATCAACATCACCATCAACATCACCACCATCAACACCATCAACATCACCATCAACATGATCATCAACATCACCACCATCAACACCATCAACATCACCATCAACATCACCACCATCAACATCATCATCATCAACATCACCATCAACATCATCATCAACATCACCACCATCAACATCACCATCAACACCATCGACATCACCACCAACATCACCACCATCAACATCATCATCAACATCACCATCAACATCATCATCAACATCACCACCATCAACATCACCATCAACACCATCAACATCACCATCAACACCATCAACATCACCATCAACATCACCATCAACATCATCACCATCAACATCACCACCATCAACATCACCACCATCAACATCACCATCAACATCAACACCATCAACATCAACACCATCAACACCACCATCAACATCACCACCATCAACATCACCACCATCAACATCACAATCAACATCAACACCATCAACATCACCATCAACATCACCATCAACATCACCACCATCAACATCACCACCATCAACATCACCATCAACATCACCATCATCAACATCACCACCAACATCAACACCATCAACATCACCACCATCAACATCAACAACATCACCATCAACAACATCACCATCAACAACATCACCATCAACATCACCGCCATCAACATCAACAACATCAACACCATCAACATCAACACCATCAACATCACCATCAACACCACCATCACACACACACAGCACGGTTGGTTACATACGGTGTGAAAAAAGTTGAACGTGCATACAACGTACAAAGGTAAAGACAAAGGTCCCCCGTGTAGCCTCTAAGAGACTGTAGGGGCAAGTGCTGTTAGTAGCGAGCAGCACCTATAGACACACAGACAAAGATCCCCCGTGTAGCCTCTAACAGGCTGTAGGGGCAAGTGCTGTTAGCGAGAAGCAGCTGTGAAGGCTACCGGCACTGTGGCACACGAGGGGGTGGGTGACCAGCACCACGCCCGGCCGCCTTTGTCTCCCCAGTTCTAGCGATGTTTACTACACACCGCTACACCAGGTACTCATTTGAGGCCGAGTCGACCTAGGGGAGGCCCAGGTACCGGTTCAGATAATCGTCACCGGCGGTGTTGGTGGCCGTGAGAGCGGGAATCGAACTCGGGTCGCCGGGTTCGTAGCGCAGCGTAGCGCTAACCGCTGCACCACCGCTCCCCACACACACACAGTGCGCTAACCGCTGCACCACCGCTCCCCACCACACAAATCAAAGCGCCTAGACCCAACTCACCGTGGCATCGTCCGTGACCCCTTGACCCCCGCCACCGCCCCGGGCACCCTGGGGTGAGCCCCCCAGCCGCTCCCCCAGGCCCCCCACCTGTGCCCTGAGGGCCCCCAACTCGAGACGCAGCGAGCGCAGCTCCCCGGCCAGGATGGCCGCCAGGGTCACGGCCAAGGTCAGGGCCAAGGTCAGCGCCAGGGTCAGCGCCAGGGTCAGGAGGAGCGCCGTGCGGGCGCGGGGCTGGAGTCCCGGGGTCTCCCGCATCGTCACACTCGCCTGCCACCTCCTCGCCCACCCACCCACCTCTTCGCCCACCCACCCACCTCCTCGCCCACCCACCCACCTCCTCGCCCACCCACCCACCTCCTCGCCCACCCACCCACCTCCTTGCCCACCCACCTCCTCGCTCACCCACCTCGTCGCCCACCCACCTCCTCGCCCACCCACCCACCTCCTCGCCCACCCACCTCCTCGCCCACCCACCTCCTCGCCCACCCACCCACCTCCTCGCCCACCCACCCACCTCCTCGCCCACCCACCCACCTCCTCGCCCACCCACCCACCTCGTCGCCCACCCACCTCCTCGCCCACCCACGTCTCTCGCTCCTCTTCTCCTCGCCCAGGTGTTCTTGGTGGGAGGGGTTCAAAGGTGATGCCCTAAAAACAACCGCACACACACACACATACAGACACACACACAGACACACACACACAGACACACACACACAGTCACCACTACACACACACACAGACACACACACAGACACACACACAGACACACACACAGACACACACACAGACACACACACACAGTCACCACTACACACACACACAGACACACACACAGACACACACACACAGTCACCACTACACACACACACAGTCACCACTACACACACACACAGACACACACACAGACACACACACAGACACACACACACAGTCACCACTACACACACAGTCACCACTACACACACACACAGACACACACACAGACACACACACAGACACACACACACAGTCACCACTACACACACACACAGTCACCACTACACACACACACAGACACACACACACAACAACAGCCGCCGTTCGCCACTAAGTGGCGGTGACATCACCACGACGCTTGTGCCAGGACATGTGCACCTTGAGGCCACTTGAAGTGTCGAACGCCTCCTGGCAGGAGGTCACGGGGCAGACCCAGGTGCCACGGGTCGACTGACTGAGATGACTGGCTGATGCAGCACCTGTGCCCCCTACTGTGCCAACCTGCTGTGCTTTAGCCACCCGGCGCTCCGCTCGTTGTTGTGAGCGTCGCTCCTCTGCCCTCTGTTGTTGTTGGAGGGCGACTGCCTCCAACTGCCCAGTAGCCTCAAGGTGCACCTAGCCTGGCACTAACCCAGCAGCGTCCTTCACGAGCCTCCTCCACAGAGGCCGATCTTGACACCACTGGTACCAGTCATCGGCAAGTCCACTCAGCTCCATGTCCTCATGTACCACATCACTCCATCTCTTCTCTAGCCCGTGCCGCGCCCATTTAGCCCCCTCGATCCGGCCCAACAAAAGCTGTTTCGGCATGTGGTGGCTGGGCATGCGGGCTACATGACCCACCAACGCAGCCTTGCCTGCCGGAGGAGCTCACCGATGGGACCTTGCCCAGATCTTTCAAGGATTTGTGAGCTCCTCACACAATCCAGCCTGGTCAAACCCAGGATGGATCGTAGGCAGGCCAGCCTAAATTTTTCTAACCGGCGAAGATGTTCCATTAGGGGGGTCCACGTTTCGCAAGCGTAGAGAAGGGAGGGAATGACCGTGGCCGAGAAGACCTGAAACTTAGTGCGGAGCGACAGACCAGGTAGCTTCCACACAGCGTTATGCAACGGATGAAAAGATATTGCCGCTCGACTGATTTGGAGTGAGACCTCTGCTGTTAAACTGGAGCCAGTCATAAGCACACTGCCCAGGTTTGGGAAACTCTACACTCTCTCCACAACTGCCCCATCACCGATTGGGAGTTGTGGGGGTGGAGACACAGACACACACACAGACACACAGAAACACAGACACACGCACACACAGACAAAAGACAAAGATCCCCCATATAGCCTTAACAGACTGTAGGGGCAAGTGCTGTTAGCGAGCACCTATGAAGGCCGGAACGGTACACGAAGGGGTGGGTGACCAGCACCACCCCGACCGCCTTTGTCTCCCTAGTGGCGATGTTTACACACCGCACCAGGTACTCATTTGAGGCTGAGTCGACCTAGGGGAGGCCCGGGACCGGTTCAGATAATCGTCACTGGTGGTGTTGGCCGTGAGCGGGAAGCGAACTGGGGTCGCTGGGTTCGTAGCGCAGCGTAGCGCTAACCACTACACTACCGCTCCCCACACACAGACACACACACGCACACACAGACACACACAGGCACAACAACAACCGCCATTCGCCACTAAGTGGCGGTGACGTAACCACGACGCTTGTGCCAGGCCATGTGCACCTTGAGGCCACGTGAAGTGTCGAACGCCCGCTGGCAGGAGATCACGGGGCAGACCCAGGTGCCACGGGTCGACTGACTGAGATGACTGGCTGATGCACCACCTGTGCCCCCTACTGTGCCAACCTGCTGTGCTTTAGCCACCCGGCGCTCCGCTCGTTGTTGCGAGCGTGGTTCCTCCGCCCTCCGTTGTTGTTGGAGGGTGACTACCTCCAACTGCCCAGTAGCGTCCTTCACGAGCCTCCTCCACAGAGGCCGATCTTGACACCGCTGGTACCAGTCATCGGCAAGTCCACTCAGCTCCACGTCTTCCTGTACCACGTCCCTCCATCTCTTCTCTAGCCCGTGCCGCACCCGTTTAACCCCCTCAATCCGGCCGAACAAAAGCTGTTTCGGCATGTGGTGGCTGGGCATGCGGGCTACATGACCCAGCCATCGC
Source organism: Petromyzon marinus (assembly GCF_048934315.1). NCBI lineage: Eukaryota > Metazoa > Chordata > Hyperoartia > Petromyzontiformes > Petromyzontidae > Petromyzon > Petromyzon marinus. Next base: position 111,789 of record NW_027423103.1, read on the forward strand.
AGCCTTGCCTGCCGGAGGAGCTGCACTGATGGGACCTTGCCCAGATCTTTCAAGGATTTGTGAGCTCCTCACACAATCCAGTCTGGTTAAACCCAGGATGGATCGTTTGCAGGCCAGCCTAAATGTTTCTAACCGGCGAAGATGTTCCATTAGGGGAGTCCACGTTTCGCAAGCGTAGAGAAGGGAGGGAATGACCGTGGCCGAGAAGACCTGAAGCTTAGTGCGGAGCGACAGACCAGGTAGCTTCCACACAGCGTTACGCAACCGATGAAAAGATATTGCCGCTCGACTGATTCGGAGTGAGACCTCTGCTGTTAAACTGGAGCCGGTCATAAGCACACTGCCCAGGTATGGGAAATTCTCTACTCGCTCCACAACTGCCCCATCACCGATTGGGAGTTGTGGGGGTGTAGTCTCCGATGGTACAAAATACCCAAGCAGGTGCTTAGTTTTGGTGGGGCTGATGGTAAGGGCCCACCTCTTAGTGGCACGCTCCAGTCTCAGCAGCAGCGTCTCCAACTCCTCCTTTGAATGAGCAGCTATTACAAAATCATCGGCATACATAACGTGGTTGAGCAATAGGGAGCCATCCCTTGACCGCACCCGGGCATCGATCAGCCTCCCATTATATCTCTACCATATGGAGATTCCCCCGGTACAGCTATTGAAGGCTTCACGAACTACGGGGTCAAAATAGATGTTAAATAATGTGGGAGCCAGAGGACATCCCTGTCGCACCCCAAGGTGTACAGGGAATGGCTCTGACTCCCGGCCACGTAGTTTTACCCGGGCCCGCTCACCATCATGATGGTCCTTAATGATCGTGAGCAGAGGGTCAGGTACTCCAAAAGCACGAAGAACAACCCAGAGCCCAGGCCTACTGATGGTATCATAGGCCTTGACCAGGTCAATAAAGCAGACACACCCACACACACCGACCCACACACAACACACACACACCACAGTGACACACACACACAGTGATACAACAACAACCGCCATTCGCCACTAAGTGGCAGTGACGTCACCATGACGCTTGTGTCATGCTATGTGCACCTTGAGGCCACGTGAAGTGTCGAACGCCCGCTGGCAGGAGGTCACGGGGCAGACCCAGGTGCCACGGGTCGACTGACTGAGATGACTGGCTGATGCACCACCTGTGCCCCCTACTGTGCCAACCTGCTGTGCTTTAGCCACCCGACGCTCCGCTCGCTGTTGTGAGCGTCGCTCCTCCGCCCTCCGTTGTTGTTGGAGGGCGACTGCCTCCAACTGCCTAGTAGCATCCTTCACGAGCCTCCTCCACAGAGGCCGATCTTGACACCGCTGGTACCAGTCATCGGCAAGTCCACTCAGCTCCACGTCCTCCTGTACCACATCACTCCATCTCTTCTCTAGCCCGTGCCGCGCCCGCTTAGCCCCCTCAATCCGGCCAAACAAAAGCTGTTTCGGCATGCGGTGGCTGGGCATGCTGGCTACATGACCCAGCCATCGCAGCCTTGCCTGCCGGAGGAGCTCACCGATGGGACCCTGCCCAGATCTTTCAAGGATTTGTGAGCTCCTCACACAATCCAGTCTGGTTAAACCCAGGATGGATCGTAGGCAGGCCAGCCTAAATGTTTCTAACCGGCGAAGATGTTCCATTAGGGGGGTCCACGTTTCGCAAGCGTAGAGAAGGGAGGGAATGACCGTGGCCGAGAAGACCTGAAGCTTAGTGCGGAGCGACAGACCAGGTAGCTTCCACACAGCGTTACGCAACCGATGAAAAGATATTGCCGCTCGACTGATTCGGAGTGAGACCTCTGCTGTTAAACTGGAGCCAGTCATAAGCACACTGCCCAGGTATGGGAAACTCTCCACTCTCTCCACAACTGCCCCATCACCGATTGGGAGTTGTGGGGGCGGAGTGTCCGATGGTACAAAATACCCAGGCAGGTGCTTAGTTTTGGTGGGGCTGATGGTAAGGCCCCACCTCTTAGTGGCACGCTCCAGTCTCAGCAGCAGCGTCTCCAACTCCTCCTCTGACTGAGCAGCTATTACCAAGTCATCAGCATACATAACGTGGTTGAGCAATAGGGAGCCATCCCTTGACCGCACCCGGGCATCGATTAGCCTCCCATTATATCTGTACCATATGGAGATTCCCCCGGTACAGCTATTGAAGGCTTCACGAACTACGTGGTCAAAATAGATGATAAATAATGTGGGAGCCAGAGGACATCCCTGTCGCACCCCAAGGTGTACAGGGGATGGCTCTGACTCCCGGCCACGTAGTTTTACCCGGGCCCGCTCACCATCATGAAGGTCCTTAATGATCGTGAGCAGAGGGTCAGGTACTCCAAAAGCACGAAGAACGACCCAGAGCCCAGGCCTACTGATGGTATCATAGGCCTTGACCAGGTCAATAAAGCAGAGATGTAGGTCTTGTTGGAATTCCCTACACCTCTGCTGTAGCAGACGGACAGAAAATATGGCATCTGTGCAGGACCGCCCTTTCCTGAAACCGCATTGGGGCTCCGCAAGCCTCTCCTCAGCGTGCCTGGCAAGGCGATGCTGAATAATCCTTGCCAGGACCTTTCCCGGCACACTGAGGAGTGAGATGCCCTTGTAGTTGTTACAGTCTGTGCGGTCCCCCTTCTTAAAAAGGGGGACCACCAGGGCATCCTTCCAATCCTGCGGAACCCGTCCAGTGGTCCAGACTGTTGTTATGATGTCATATAGGGCAGTCTGTGCACAAACGCCACCCTCCCTCAGCATTTCGCTTGGGAGATCATCTCTGCCCGCTGCCTTTCCTGGTCTCAGACTCCGGATCGCCTTCAATACTTCCTCAGCAGATGGCACCTCAGCCAGCCACTCACAGGGGGTGACTTCATCCAATATTTGAGGCACCAATCTGCTGTGCTTTAGCCACCCGGCGCTCCGCTCGTTGTTGTGAGCGTCGCTCCTCCGCCCTCCGTTGTTGTTGGAGGGCGACTACCTCCAACTGCCCAGTAGCATCCTTCACGAGCCTCCTCCACAGAGGCCGATCTTGACACCGCTGGTACCAGTCATCGGCAAGTCCACTCAGCTCCACGTCCTCCTGTACCACATCACTCCATCTCTTCTCTAGCCCGTGCCGCGCCCGTTTAGCCCCCCCCGATCACACACACACACAACAAAGACAAAGATCCCCCATATAGCCTTAACAGACTATAGGGGCAGGTGCTGTTAGCGAGCACCTATGAAGGCCGGAACGGTACACGAGGGGGTGGGAGGCCAGGACCACGCCCGACTGCCTTTGTCTCCCTAGTGGCAATGTTTACACACCGCACCAGGTACTCATTTGAGGCTGAGTCGATCTAGGGGAGGCCCGGGACCGGTTCAGATAATCGTCACCGGTGTTGGCTGTGAGCGGGAATCGAACCCGGGTCGCCAGGTTCATAGCGCAGCGTAGCGCTAACCGCTACACTACCGCTCCCCACACACCCCCACACCCACACACCGACCCACACACCCACACCGACACACACACACACCCACACACCGACCCACACACCCACACCGACACAAACACCCACACACCGACCCACACACACCGACCCACACACACCGACCCACACACCGACACACACACACCGACACACACACACCGACACACACACACCGACCCACACACACCGACACACACACACAGACACACACCCACACACCGACCCACACACCCACACCGACACACACACAAACACCCACACATACACCCACACACACCGACCCACACACCCACACCGACACACACACACCGACCCACACACACCGACACACACACACCGACACACACACACCGACCCACACACACCGACCCACACACACCGACCCACACACACACACCGACACACACACACCGACACACACACACCGACACACACACACACACACCGACACACACCCACCGACACACACACACACCGACACACACACAGAACACTACACGCGGTCATGGCTGTCTGTGTGAATGATGAGGAAGTAAAACTGCCGATGGTGGTGTTGACGATGGTGATGATGGTGATGATGGTGGTGGTGTTGATGATGGTGGCGTTGACAATGATGATGGTGGCGTTGACAATGATGGTGGTGTTGACAATGATGGTGGTGGTGGTGTTGACAATGATGATGATGGTGTTGACAATGATAGTGGTGGTGGTGTTGACAATGATGGTGGTGGTGTTGACAATGATGGTGGTGGTGTTGACAATGATGATGGTGACAATGATGATGGTGGTGGTGTTGACAATGATGATGGTGACAATGATGATGGTGGTGGTGTTGACAATGATGATGGTGACAATGATGATGGTGGTGTTGACAATGATGATGGTGGTGGTGATGACAATGATGATGGTGGTGTTGACAATGATGATGGTGGTGGTGTTGACAATAATGATGATGGTGGTGGTGGTGTTGACAATGATGGTGGTGGTGGTGTTGACAATGATGATGATGGTGTTGACAATGATAGTGGTGGTGGTGGTGTTGACAATGATGGTGGTGGTGTTGACAATGATGGTGGTGGTGTTGACAATGATGATGGTGACAATGATGATGGTGGTGGTGTTGACAATGATGATGGTGACAATGATGATGGTGGTGTTGACAATGATGATGGTGGTGGTGATGACAATGATGATGGTGGTGTTGACAATGATGATGGTGGTGGTGTTGACAATAATGATGATGGTGGTGGTGGTGTTGACAATGATGGTGGTGGTGGTGTTGACAATGATGATGGTGGTGGTGTTGACGATGGTGATGATGGTGGTGGTGTTGACAATGATGATGGTGGTGGTGTTGACAATGATAATGATGGTGGTGTTGACAATGATGATGGTGGTGTTGACAATGATGATGGTGGTGGTGTTGACAATAATGATGATGGTGGTGGTGGTGTTGACAATGATGGTGGTGGTGGTGGTGTTGACAATGATGATGGTGGTGGTGTTGACAATGATGATGGTGGTGTTGACGATGGTGATGATGGTGGTGGTGTTGACAATGATGATGGTGGTGGTGTTGACAATGATAATGATGGTGGTGTTGACAATGATGATGGTGGTGTTGACAATGATGGTGGTGGTGTTGACAATGATGATGGTGACAATGATGATGGTGGTGTTGACAATGATAATGATGGTGGTGTTGACAATGATGATGGTGGTGTTGACAATGATGATGGTGACAATGATGATGGTGGTGTTGACAATGATAATGATGGTGGTGTTGACAATGATAATGATGGTGGTGTTGACAATGATGATGGTGGTGTTGACAATGATGGTGGTGGTGTTGACAATGATGGTGGTTGTGGTGATGATGATGGTGGTGTTGACAATGATGATGGTGGTGTTGACAATGATGATGGTGGTGTTGACAATGATGATGGTGGTGTTGACAATGATGATGGTGGTGTTGACAATGATGATGGTGGTGTTGACAATGATGATGGTGACAATGATGATGATGGTGGTGTTAACAATGATGATGGTGGTGGTGTTGACAATAATGATGGTGGTGTTGACAATGATGATGGTGGTGTTGACAATGATGATGGTGACAATGATGATGGTGGTGTTGACAATGATGATGATGGTGGTGTTGACAATGATGATGATGTTGATATTTACGATGATGATGATGGTGTTGACAATGATGATGATGGTTGTGGTGATGATGGTAGTGGTGTTGACGATGGTGATGGTGATGATGGTGACAATGATGGTGGTGGTGGTGTTGACAATGATGATGATGGTGGTGGTGATGATGATGGTGGTGGTGGTGTTGACAATGATGACGATAGTGGTGGTGATGATGGTGGTGGTGTTGACAATGATGATGATGGTGGTGGTGTTGACAATAATGATGATGGAGGTGGTGTTGACAATGATGATGATGGTGGTGGTGATGATGGTGGTGGTGTTGACAATGATGATGGTGGTGGTGTTGACAATGATGATGATGATGATGGTGGTGGTGTTGACAATGATGATGGTGGTGGTGTTGACAATGATGATGATGGTGGTGGTGTTGACAATGATGATGGTGGTGGTGTTGACAATGATGATGGTGGTGGTGGTGTTGACAATGATGATGGTGGTGGTGTTGACAATGATGATGGTGGTGGTGGTGGTGTTGACAATGATGACGATAGTGGTGGTGATGATGGTGGTGGTGTTGACAATGATGATGGTGGTGGTGTTGACAATGATGATGGTGGTGGTGTTGACAATGATGATGATGGTGGTGGTGGTGTTGACAATGATGATGATGGTGTTGACAATGATGGTGGTGTTGACAATGATGGTGGTGGTGTTGACAATGATGGTGGTGGTGTTGACAATGATGATGATGGTGGTGTTGACAATGATGATGATGTTGATATTGACAATGATGATGATGATGGTGGTGGTGGTGATGATGGTGGTGGTGTTGACAATGATGATGATGATGGTGGTGGTGTTGACAATGATGATGATGATGGTGGTGGTGTTGACAATGACAATGGTGGTGGTGTTGACAATGATGATGGTGGTGGTGGTGTTGACAATGATGATGATGATGGTGGTGGTGTTGACAATGACAATGGTGGTGGTGTTGACAATGATGATGGTGGTGGTGGTGTTGACAATGACAATGATGATGATGATGGTGGTGGTGTTGACAATGATGATGATGATGGTGGTGGTGTTGACAATTACAATGGTGGTGGTGTTGACAATGATGATGGTGGTGGTGGTGTTGACAATGATGATGATGATGGTGGTGGTGTTGACAATGACAATGGTGGTGGTGTTGACAATGATGATGATGGTGGTGGTGTTGACAGTGATGATGATGATGGTGGTGGTGTTGACAATGATGATGATGATGGTGGTGGTGTTGACAATGACAATGGTGGTGGTGTTGACAATGATGATGGTGGTGGTGTTGACAATGACAATGATGATGGTGGTGGTGTTGACAATGATGATGATGATGATGGTGGTGGTGATGATGGTGGTGGTGTTGACAATGATGATGGTGGTGGTGGTGTTGACAATGATGATGATGATGGTGGTGGTGTTGACAATGATGATGATGATGGTGGTGGTGATGATGGTGGTGGTGTTGACAATGACAATGATGATGATGATGGTGGTGGTGTTGACAATGATGATGATGGTGGTGGTGGTGATGATGGTGGTGGTGTTGACAATGACAATGATGATGATGATGGTGGTGGTGTTGACAGTGATGATGATGATGATGTTGTTGACAATGATGATGATGATGGTGGTGTTGTTGACAATGGTGATGATGATGGTGGTGGTGTTGACAGTGATGATGATGATGTTGTTGACAATGATGATGATGATGATGGTGGTGTTGTTGACAATGGTGATGATGATGGTGGTGGTGATGATGATGATGGTGGTGTTGTTGACAGTGATGATGATGGTGGTGTTGGTGGTGATGATGATGGTGGTGGTGATGATGATGATGGTGGTGTTGACGATGATGATGGTGGTGGTGTTGACAATGATGATGGTGGTGGTGGTGTTGACAATGATGATGATGATGGTGGTGGTGTTGACAATGACAATGGTGGTGGTGTTGACAATGATGATGGTGGTGGTGGTGTTGACAATGATGATGATGATGGTGGTGGTGTTGACAATGATGATGATGATGGTGGTGGTGTTGACAATGACAATGGTGGTGGTGTTGACAATGATGATGGTGGTGGTGGTGTTGACAATGATGATGATGATGGTGGTGGTGTTGACAATGACAATGGTGGTGGTGTTGACAATGATGATGATGGTGGTGGTGTTGACAGTGATGATGATGATGGTGGTGGTGTTGACAATGATGATGATGATGGTGGTGGTGTTGACAATGACAATGGTGGTGGTGTTGACAATGATGATGGTGGTGGTGTTGACAATGACAATGATGATGGTGGTGGTGTTGACAATGATGATGATGATGGTGGTGGTGATGATGGTGGTGGTGTTGACAATGATGATGGTGGTGGTGGTGTTGACAATGATGATGATGGTGGTGGTGTTGACAATGATGATGGTGGTGGTGATGATGGTGGTGGTGTTGACAATGACAATGATGATGATGATGGTGGTGGTGTTGACAATGATGATGATGGTGGTGGTGGTGATGATGGTGGTGGTGTTGACAATGACAATGATGATGGTGGTGGTGTTGACAGTGATGATGATGATGTTGTTGACAATGATGATGATGATGATGGTGGTGTTGTTGACAATGGTGATGATGATGGTGGTGGTGTTGACAGTGATGATGATGATGTTGTTGACAATGATGATGATGATGGTGGTGTTGTTGACAATGGTGATGATGATGGTGGTGGTGATGATGATGATGGTGGTGTTGTTGACAGTGATGATGATGGTGGTGTTGGTGGTGATGATGATGGTGGTGGTGATGATGATGATGGTGGTGTTGACGATGATGATGGTGGTGGTGTTGACAATGATGATGGTGGTGGTGGTGTTGACAGTGATGGTGGTGTTGGTGTTGATGATGCACAGACTCACTTGCCTCCGCCGTACGCCGTTCAGAGTTCCTCTTCTGCAGCCTCTACCCCCCCCCACTACTCACCCCCCCCCCCCACTAACTCCACTACTCACCTCGCACTCCCCCCCCACTAACTCCACCACTCACCCGGCACCCCCACCCCCCCACTAACGCCACTCACCCTGCACCCCCCCACTAACTCCACCACTCACCCGGCACCCCCCCCACTAACGCCACTCACTCTGCACCCCCCCCCACTAACTCCACCACTCACCCGGCACCCCCCCCCCCACTAACGCCACTCACCCTGCATCCCCCCCCACTAACTCCACCACTCACAGAGCAGGCCAACTCGCTCCACTTCCTGAATCATTGCCTCTTCCGCAATTCTCTCACTCACTCACTAGACTCACCCTCTCTCTCTCTAGACTCTCTCTCTACTCTCTCTCTAGACTCTCTCTCTCTAGACTCTCTCTCTACTCTCTCTCTAGACTCTCTCTCTACTCTCTCTCTAGACTGTCTCTCTAGACTCTCTCTCTAGTCTCTCTCTAGACTCTCTCTCTAGACTATCTCTCTAGACTCTCTCTAGACTCACACTCACTCACTAGACTCACTCTCTCTCTAGACTGTCTCTCTACTCTCTCTCTAGACTCTCTCTCTCTCTAGTCTCTCTCTCTAGACTCTCTCTAGACTCTCTCTCTAGACTGTCTCTCTAGACTGTCTCTCTAGACTCTCTCTCTCTCTAGACTCTCTCTCTAGACTCTCTCTCTCTAGACTGTCTCTCTAGACTATCTCTCTAGACTCTCTCTCTAGACTCTCTCTCTCTAGTCTCTCTCTAGACTCTCTCTCTAGACTCTCTCTCTAGACTCTCTCTCTAGACTCACACTCTCTCTCTAGACTCTCTCACTAGACTCACTCTAGACTGTCTCTCTCTCTCACTCTAGACTGTCTCTCTCTCACTTTCCCTAGAGTCTCTCTCTCACTCCCACTCACTCTCTAGACTGTCTCTCTCTCTCTCACTCTAGACTCTATCTCTCTCACTCTAGACTGTCTCTCTCTCACTTTCCCTAGACTCTCTCACTCCCACTCTCTCTCACTCTAGACTGTCTCTCTCTCTCTAGACTCTCTCTCTCACTCTAGACTGTCTCTCTCTCTCTCTAGACTCTCGCTCTCTCTAGACTGTTACTCTCACTTTCCCTAGACTCTCTCACTCACTCCCACTCTCTCTCTCTCTAGACTGTCTCTCTCTCTAGACTGTTCTCTCACTCTAGACTGTCTCTCTCTCACTTTCCCTAGACTCTCTCTCACTCACTCCCACTCTCTCTCACTCTAGACTGTCTCTCTCTCACTCCCACTCTCTCTCTAGACTGTCTCTCTCTCTCACTCTAGACTCTATCTCTCTCACTCTAGACTGTCTCTCTCTCACTTTCCCTATACTCTCTCTCTCACTCACTCCCACTCTCTCTCACTCTAGACTGTCTCTCTCTCTAGACTCTCTCTCTCACTCTAGACTGTCTCTCTCTCACTTTCCCTAGACTCTCTCTCACTTTCCCTAGACTCTCTCACTCCCACTCTCTCTCTCTCTAGACTGTCTCTCTCTCTCTCACTCTAGACTCTCTCTCTCACTCTAGACTGTCTCTCTCTCTAGACTGTCTCTCTCACTCTAGACTGTCTCTCTCTCTAGACTGTCTCTCTCTCTAGACTCTCTCTAGACTACCTCTCTCACTCTAGACTGTCTCTCTCACTTTCCCTAGACTCTCTCACTCTAGACTGTCTCTCTCTCTAGACTCTCTCTCTCACTCTAGACTGTCTCTCTCTCACTTTCCCTAGACTCTCTCTCACTTTCCCTAGACTCTCTCACTCCCACTCTCTCTCTCTCTAGACTGTCTCTCTCTCTCTCACTCTAGACTCTCTCTCTCACTCTAGACTGTCTCTCTCTCTAGACTGTCTCTCTCACTCTAGACTGTCTCTCTCTCTAGACTGTCTCTCTCTCTAGACTCTCTCTAGACTATCTCTCTCACTCTAGACTGTCTCTCTCACTTTCCCTAGACTCTCTCACTCTAGACTGTCTCTCTCTCTAGACTCTCTCTCTCACTCTAGACTGTCTCTCTCTCACTTTCCCTAGACTCTCTCTCACTTTCCCTAGACTCTCTCACTCCCACTCTCTCTAGACTGTCTCTCTCTCTCACTCTAGACTCTCTCTCTCACTCTAGACTGTCTCTCTCTCTAGACTGTCTCTCTCACTCTAGACTGTCTCTCTCTCTAGACTGTCTCTCTCTCTAGACTCTCTCTAGACTATCTCTCTCACTCTAGACTGTCTCTCTCACTTTCCCTAGACTCTCTCACTCTAGACTGTCTCTCACTCTAGACTCTCTCTCACTCTAGACTGTCTCTCTCTCGCTCTCACTCACTCCCACTCTCTCTCTCTCTAGACTGTCTCTCTCTCTCTCACTCACTCCCACTCTCTCTCACTTTCCCTAGACTCTCTCTCTCACTCACTCCCACTCTCTCTCACTCTAGACTGTCTCTCTCTCTCTCACTCACTCCCACTCTCTCTCTCTCTAGACTGTCTCTCTCTCTCTCTAGACTGTCTCTCTCTCTCTCACTCACTCCCACTCTCACTCACTTTCCCTAGACTCTCTCTCTCACTCACTCCCACTCTCTCTCACTAGAGTCTCACGTCCATCCCACGCTTGCCCCCCCCCCACTGCCCACTCCACTGCCCCCCCCCCCACTGCCCCCCACCCCCACTGCCCCCCACCCCAACAAAAAGCGTGGGGGGCGTGGGGGGGGGGCGATGACCCCCGTCTGCCCTCTTAAAGCAAAGACGAGGCTATGGGTCAGAGGGGGGGGGCGTGTCCTCGGAGTAGATGGGCGGAGCTACGGCATAATGGCAGCGGAAGCTAAGGGGGGCGGGGGCTATGGCTAAAGGCGGCGGGGCTCGCGGGATGGGGCGGGACTACTGCTGAGGAGGGCGGGGCTACTGCTCGGGGGTGAGCTCAGGCAGGGAGGGGGCGGGGGCAATGCCTAATGGAGGCGGGTCTACGGCTAAGGGGGCGGCGCTACGGCTCGGAGAGCGTGGCTCAGGTGGGAGGGGGGGATAGGTGTAGGGGAGGCGGGGCTCACGCTAAGGGAGGCGGGGCTAGCGCTAAGGGAGGCGGGGCTCGCGCTAAGGGAGGCGGGGCTCGCGCTAAGGGAGGCGGGGCTCGCGCTAAGGGAGGCGGGGCTAGCGCTAAGGGAGGCGGGGGAGTGTGGGCGTGGTCACGTGACAGGCCGTGGGCTGGGTAGGAAGAGGGGGCGGGGCCCGCCGAGGGGGTGGAGCCTCGGGCGGGTAAATAATTAAATTATTCCGACTTTCAACTTTTGGTGACTGCATGAATTCACATTCTTGGTTCTTTCGGTAAAGTCACGGAGATAGATTTGATTAAAATTAAAATAAAAAATAAATTAAAGCTACAAATTAAAAGCAATTTTAGTTTATGTTTTTTAGTCTATTTTCTATCGACGTGACTTGACCGAAAGAACCAAGAATATTAATTATTCTGGAGATGCATCCACAACGAGCAATCTTGCCACCTGCATCACAACGCTGCTGCTGCTGCTGCTACCATCTGTGGCTATGAGATGTTGACTACCTCGCCTGGTACGCAGGAGGTCGTGGGTTCCATCCCGACCCTGACGATGCCTGCTGCTGTATATTTGTAGTTTGTTTGTCTCTCTCTCTCTCATCATCATCATGGTGGCTAGGAGATGTTGACTACCTCGCCTGGTATACAGGAGGTCGTGGGTTCCATCCCGACCCTGACGATGCCTGCTGCTGTATATATGGAGTCTGCGTCTCTCTCTCATCATCATCATCATCACGGTGGCTAGGAGATGTTGACTACCTCGCCTGGTGTGCAGGAGGTCGTGGGTTCCATCCCGACCCTGACGATGCCTGCTGCTGCTGCTGTATATTTGGAGTTTGTGTGTCTCTCTCTCATCATCATCACGGTGGCTATGAGATGTTGACTACCTCGCCTGGTATGCAGGAGGTCGTGGGTTCCATCCCGACCCTGACGATGCCTGCTGCTGCTGTATATTTGGAGTCTGCGTCTCTCTCATCATCATCATCACGGTGGCTGGGAGATGTTGACTACCTCGCCTGATACGCAGGAGGTCGTGGGTTCCATCCCGACCCTGACGATGCCTGCTGCTGTATATATGGAGTCTGCGTCTCTCTCTCATCATCATCATCACGGTGGCTGGGAGATGTTGACTACCTCGCCTGGTGTGCAGGAGGTCGTGGGTTCCATCCCGACCCTGACAACGCCTGCTGCTGTGTATTTGGAGTCTGCGTCTCTCTGCCCGTGGTCACTGTGAGGATTTTGTTTCGATGTCTTCAAGTTCCCCCCCCTCCACCCTCCACGTGTAGAATCAGCATCACGGTGTTCGGAGATTATTGAGATGACTTTTTTTCGCTTTTACAATCGATCTAAATCGATGGTGGCCACTTTGTTGAGCTGTCCTCTGCGGTGACCTGGGTCGCTGGTGGCTCAGTGAGGGGCTTTGCCTGGTAGGATGGGAGTGGGGTGGGGCATGGTTTAGTGTTGTGTGTTTGTGTGTGTCTGGGCAAGGTCCCATCGGTGAGCTCCTCCGGCAGGCAAGGCTGCGTTGGCTGGGTCATGTAGCCCGCATGCCCAGCCACCGCATGCCGAAACAGCTTTTATTCGGCCGGATCGAGGGGGCTAAGCGGGCGCGGCACGGGCTAGAGAAGAGATGGAGTGATGTGGTACAGGAGGACGTGGAGCTGAGTGGACTTGCCGATGACTGGTACCAGCGGTGTCAAGATCGGCCTCTGTGGAGGAGGCTCGTGAAGGATGCTACTGGGCAGTTGGAGGCAGTCGCCCTCCAACAACAACGGAGGGCGGAGGAACGACGCTCAGAACAACGAGCGGGGCGCCGGGTGGCTAAAGCACAGCAGGTTGGCACAGTAGGGGGCACAGGTGGTGCATCAGCCAGTCATCTCAGTCAGTCGACCCGTGGCACCTGGGTCTGCCCCGTGACCTCCTGCCCGCGGGCGTTCGACACCTCACGTGGCCTCAAGGTGCACATGGCCTGGCACAAGCGTCGTGGTGACGTCACCGCCACTTAGTGGCGAATGGCGGTGGTTGTTGTTGTGTGTCTGTGTCTGGGTGATTTGTGATTACATTTCTTGTAGCAGCTATTCCGTCGCGTTTGTGAGAATCGCGTTTGTCGTTGTAACCTTCTGCCCGCCGTGTGCGCCCCCTAAATGGGCATCTGTGCACAAAGAGCTTTGTAGCGTTTCGGATTCCTACTGCTGCAGTCTAACTACAGATTCTGAAGCGCACCTCACTGGACACGGTGGTGATGATGATGATGAATCAACCACTGAACAAGAGCGACTACACAGCAACTGAGTGGGGACATCACAGCCTGGTGTTATAGAACAAATAGTGAAACAGTATTCAGAGTAGTTGTGGCTGCCACTACTACACATTTCTACATGGTGATGATGATGATGAAGCCACCACTGAACAAGAGCGACTTACACAGCAGCTCACCTGCTGTGTAAAATAGAAAATGTTTTTAGTTTGCTGTAAAGTTCTGACACCCGTGTGTACCCCCCGCCCTAACTGGACATCTGCGAAGAAAAGAGCTTTATAGGTCTTCGGATTCCTGCTGCTGCAGTACAAATACAGATTCTGTTCCAAGGCCGTAGCCATGGAGTCAACATTGGGAGGAGATCAAATCTTCCGGGGGGGTCTGGGAGTCTCAAACCAGAAAAAAAAATATCTAAATTTGAAACCTAATTTCCTGCCTAAAATATTAAAAAAAAAATTCACTAACGCATAGGATGGACTTATTTTTGTTACAACAATGTCTAATGGTGTTATTGTATTGCTTTGCTCTGTTTATTTCTCTTGTCATGGCAGAGATTAGGGATTGATAAAGTACAACCATAACCACAATGATATGAACAGAAATCTCTTTTATAGCGTTATATTGGTGGTGGTATGGGGGGGGGACATTTTGAGCACATTTATTATAATTATGGCACTGTTTGGGTCCACACCTCACTGGACATCTGCGAAGAAAAGAGCTTCATAGGTCTTCGGATTCCTCCGGCTGCAGCCATAAATGTATCTGATAATCATCATCAGCATCATCAACAACAGCAGCACGTTGCGAGAGTTGAGACAGAGGGAGTTTAATGGAGACCGGCAAAGACCATCGGGTTATGCAGGGCAGCGATTTACAATGGATTGCACGGGAGAGCAACGCGTTGCAAGGTATTGCACGGGAGAGCAACGAGTTGCAAGGTGTTGCACGTGATAGCAATGCGTTGCAAGGTATTGCACGTGATAGCAATGCGTTGCAAGGTATTGCACGGGAGAGCAACGCGTTGCAAGGTATTGCACATGATAGCAACGGGTTGCAAGGTATTGCACGGGAGAGCAATGCGTTGCAAGGTATTGCACATGATAGCAATGCGTTGCAATGTATTGCACATGATAGCAATGCGTTGCAATGTATTGCACGTGATAGCAATGCGTTGCAAGGTATTGCACGTGATAGCAATGCGTTGCAAGGTATTGCACGTGATAGCAATGCGTTGCAAGGTATTGCACATGATAGCAACGGGTTGCAAGGTATTGCACGGGAGAGCAATGCGTTGCAAGGTATTGCACGTGATAGCAATGCGTTGCAAGGTATTGCACATGATAGCAACGAGTTGCAAGGTATGACACGGGAGAGCAACGGGTTGCAAGGTATTGCACATGATAGCAATGCGTTGCAAGGTATGACACGGGAGAGCAATGCGTTGCAAGGTATTGCACATGATAGCAACGGGTTGCAACGTATTGCACATGATAGCAACGAGTTGCAAGGTATGATACGGGAGAGCAACGGGTTGCAAGGTATTGCACATGATAGCAATGCGTTGCAAGGTATGACACGGGAGAGCAATGCGTTGCAAGGCATTGCACGTGATAGCAACGAGTTGCAAGGTATGACACGTGGAGTGCGGAGAGCCGCAGTCAGCCGAGTGGGGGGGGGGGGAGGACAACAAGATAAACAACAAGATAAACAACAAGCTAAACAACAAGATAAACAACAAGATAAACAACAAGCTAAACAACAAGATAAACAACAAGCTAAACAACAAGATAAACAACAAGTTAAACAAGCTAAACAACAAGATAAACAACAAGATAAATAACAAGCTAAACAACAAGATAAACAACAAGATAACGAGATAAACAACAAGATAACAAGCAAAACAACGAGATAAACAACGAGATAAACAACGAGATAAACAAGCTAAACAACAAGATAAACAACAAGCTAAACAACAAGATAAACAACAAGCTAAACAACAAGATAAACAACAAGATAAACAACAAGATAAACAACAAGATAAACAACAAGCTAAACAACAAGATAAACAACAAGATAAATAACAAGCTAAACAACAAGATAAACAACAAGATAACGAGATAAACAACAAGATAACAAGCAAAACAACGAGATAAACAACGAGATAAACAACGAGATAAACAAGCTAAACAACGAGATAAACAACAAGCTAAACAACAAGCTAAACAACAAGATAAACAACAAGCTAAACAACAAGATAAACAACAAGCTAAACAAGCTAAACAACAAGATAAACAACAAGCTAAACAACAAGATAAACAACAAGCTAAACAAGCTAAACAACAAGCTAAACAAGATAAACAAGCTAAACAACAAGATAAACAACAAGATAAACAACAAACTAAACAACAAGATAAACAACAAGCTAAACAACAAGATAAACAACAAGCTAAACAACAAGATAAACAACAAGCTAAACAACAAGCTAAACAAGCAAAACAACAAGATAAACAACAAGCTAAACAACAAGCTAAACAACAAGATACACAACAAGCCAAACAACAAGATAAACAACAAGCTAAACAACAAGTTAAACAAGATAAACAACAAGCTAAACAACAAGCTAAACAAGCTGAACAACAAGATAAACAACAAGCTAAACAACAAGCTAAACAAGATAAACAACAAGATAAACAACAAGCTAAACAACAAGCTAAACAAGATAAACAACAAGATAAACAACAAGCTAAACAACAAGATAAACAACAAGATAAACAACAAGATAAACACACGTCATTCTTTCAGTTATCCGGCCCACTGTGAGAAACAAGTTTCGTGACCCCTGGTGTAGATGATGATGACGATGATGATGATGACGACAATGATTTCAAAGCGCTGCACAGCTCCTCAACAGCTTCCGAATGTCGGGAGGAAGAGAGCGTTCCAGACGGACGCGGAGGCGCCGCAGCCGGAGGCGTCCACCGCCGTCTGTGTTCGACGGCTGAGCCAAAAGTGCAGTGTATAGTAGTGTATAGTGTAGTGTATAGTAGTGTAGTGTATAGTAGTGTAGTGTATAGTAGTGTAGTGTGTAGTGTAGTGTAGTGTGTAGTAGTGTAGTGTAGTGTGTAGTGTAGTGTATAGTGTAGTGTAGAGTGTAGTGTATAGTAGTGGTGTATAGTGTAGTGTAGAGTGTAGTGTAGTGTGTAGTGTAGTGTGTAGTAGTGTAGTGTATAGTGTAGTGTGTAGTGTAGTGTATAGTGGAGTGTAGAGTGTAGTGTACAGTACTAGTGTATAGTGTAGTGTATAGTGTAGTGTACAGTGTAGTGTATAGTGTAGTGTATAGTGTAGTGTATAGTAGTAGTGTATAGTGTAGTGTAGAGTGTAGTGTATAGTAGTAGTGTATAGTGTAGTGTATAGTGTAGTGTGTAGTGTATAGTGTAGTGTATAGTGTAGTGTATAGTGTAGTGTATAGTGTAGTGTAGTTTATAGTGTAGTGTAGTTTATAGTGTAGTGTATAGTGTAGTGCAGTGTATAGTAGTGTATAGTAGTGTAGTGTATAGTGTAGTGTATAGTGTAGTGTATAGTGTATAGTAGTGTAGTGTATAGTGTAGCGTAGGGGCGGAAGGGGGGAGGGGCCGTGGGCCATCACGTGGCTGCATCGCCCAATCGGACGGCTCCATAGAACGTGGCCTCGGGGTCCATGTGGACGACGACGGCCCTCGGCCCTCCCCTCCCGACCTCGGAAGGGGGAGGGGCCACCGCTGCCGCCCCTCCCCCTTCCGAGGCCACGCCCCCGACCCCGCCCCCGCCCCCGGCCAGGGTCACGCGCACGCGAACCTTTTGGTGGGGGGTCAGGGCGAGGGCTCGGGCCGTGTAGCACGTGGACAGGTGGTGGTGGTGGGGGTGGTGGTGGGGGTGGTGGGGGTGGGGGTGGTGGGGGTGGGGGTGGGGGTGGCCTCCACCGGGCGCCCCCACCGCGCTCGCCGAGGTCAGAGGGCACCGGGCCATGGTGACGTCATCCACCTGCAGCTCCTGCCAGGCCGAGTCGGCAGAGTCGGAGAAGCGAACCTGGCGGACGGAGAGGGAGACTCCAGCACGACCCCCCACGACACACCCCACGACACACACCCCACGACACACCCCACGACACACACCCCCACGACACCCCCACGACACCCCCACGACACACCCCACGACACACACCCCACGACACCCCCCACGACACACCCCACGACACACCCCCCACGACACACCCCACGACACACCCCACGACACACCCCCCACGACACACCCCACGACACACCCCCACGACACACACCCCACGACACCCCCACGACACACCCCACGACACACCCCACGACACACACCCCACGACACACCCCACGACACACCCCCCACGACACACCCCCACGACACACACCCCACGACACCCCCACGACACACACCCCACGACACACCCCACGACACACCCCACGACACCCCCACGACACCCCCACGACACCCCCACGACACACCCCACGACACACCCCACGACACACCCCACGACACACCCCACGACACACACCCCACGACACCCCCCACGACACACCCCCCACGACACACCCCACGACACACCCCCCACGACACACCCCACGACACACCCCCACGACACACACCCCACGACACCCCCACGACACACCCCACGACACACCCCACGACACACACCCCACGACACCCCCACGACACACACCCCACGACACACCCCACGACACCCCCACGACACCCCCACGACACCCCCACGACACACCCCACGACACACCCCACGACACACCCCACGACACCCCCACGACACACCCCACGACACACACCCCACGACACACCCCACGACACACCCCACGACACCCCCACGACACCCCCCACGACACACCCCACGACACCCCCACGACACACCCCACGACACACACCCCACGACACCCCCACGACACACCCCACGACACACACCCCACGACACACCCCACGACACACACCCCACGACACACACCCCACGACACCCCCACGACACACCCCACGACACACACCCACGACACACACCCCACGACACACCCCACGACACACACCCCACGACACACACCCCACGACACCCCCACGACACACCCCACGACACACACCCACGACACACACCCCACGACACACCCCACGACACACACCCCACGACACACACCCCACGACACCCCCACGACACACCCCACGACACACACCCACGACACACACCCCACGCTGCGCTTTATCCGCCCGGCTCGTTGTTGTGAGCGTCGCTCCTCTGCCCTCCGCTATTGTTGCTGGAGGGCGCGACTGCCTCAAGGTGCACCTAGCCTGGCACTGCCCAGTAGCCTCAAGGTGCACCTAGCCTGGCACTGCCCAGCAGCAGCGTCCTTCACGAGCCTCCTCCTCCACAGAGGCCGACCTTGACACCGCTGGTACCGCTCATCGGCAAGTCCACTCAGCTCCACAAGGCCGGAACGGCACACGAGGGGGTGGGTGGCCAGCACCACGCCCGGCCGCCTTTGTCTCCCCCAGTGGCGATGTTTAAACACCACCACCAGGTTACGCATTTGAGGCTGAGTCGACCTAGGGGAGGCCCAAGACCGGTTCAGATAATCGTCACCGGTGGTGATGGCCGTCAGCGGGAATCGAATCGTAGCACAGCGTAGCGCTAACCGCTGCACCACCCCTCCCCACATACACACACACACGTACCTGTACACACACACACACACGTACCTGTACACACACACACACCTGTACACACACACACAACAACAACCGCCATTCGCCACTAAGTGGCGGTGACGTCACCACGACGCTTGTGCCAGGCTAGGTGCACCTTGAGGCCACGTGAAGTGTCGAACGCCCGCGGGCAGGAGGTCACGGGGCAGACCCAGGTGCCACGGGTCGACTGACTGAGATGACTGGCTGATGCACCACCTGTGCCCCCTACTGTGCCACCGTGCTGTGCTTTAGCCACCCGGCGCTCCGCTGATTGTTGTGAGCGTCGTTCCTCCGCCCTCCGTTGTTGTTGGAGGGCGACTGCCTCCAACTGCCCAGTAGCATCCTTCACGAGCCTCCTTCACAGAGGCCGATCTTGACACCGCTGGTACGAGTCATCGGCAAGTCCACTCAGCTCCACGTCCTCCTGTACCACATCACTCCATCTCTTCTCTAGCCCGTGCCGCGCCCGTTTAGCCCCCTCGATCCGGCCGAACAAAAGCTGTTTCGGCATGCGGTGGCTGGGCATGCGGGCTACATGACCCAGCCATCGCAGCCTTGCCAGCCGGAGGAGCTCACCAATGCGACCTTTCCCAGATCTTTCAAGGATTTGTGAGTTCCTCACAAAATCCAGTCTGGTTAAACCCAGGATGGATCGTAGGCAGGCCAGCCTAAATGTTTCTAACCGGCAAAGATGTTCCATTAGGGGGGTCCACGTTTCGCAAGTGTAGAGAAGGGAGGGAATGACCGTGGCCGAGAAGACCTGAAGCTTAGTGCGGAGCGACAGACCAGGTAGCTTCCACACAGCGTTACGCAACCGATGAAAAGATATTGCCGCTCGACTGATTCGGAGTGAGACCTCTGCTGTTAAACTGGAGCCGGTCATAAGCACACTGCCCAGGTATGGGAAACTCTCCACTCGCTCCACAACTGCCCCATCACCGATTGGGAGTTGTGGGGGTGTAGTGTCCGATGGTACAAAATACCCAGGCAGGTGCTTAGTTTTAGTGGGGCTGATGGTAAGGCCCCACCTCTTAGTGGCACGCTCCAGTCTCAGTAGCAGCGTCTCCAACTCCTCCTCTGAATGAGCAGCTATTACCATCTACGACTGAAATATATAACTGTACACACACACACCTGTACACACACACACCTGTACACACACACCTGTACACACACACCCACACACACACACACCTGTACACACACCTGTACACACACACCTGTACACACACACACCTGCACACACCTGTACACACACCTGTTCACACACCTGTACACACACCTGTACACACACACACCTGTACACACACCTGTACACACACCTGTACACACACCTGTACACACACACACACACCTGCACACACACACACCTGCAAACACACACACATGTACACACACCTGTACACACACCTGTACACACACACACCTGTACACACACACACCTGTACACACACACCTGTACACACACCTGTACACACACACACCTGTACAGACACCTGTACACACACACACCTGTACACACACCTGTACACACACCTGTACACACACACACCTGTACACACACCTGTACACACACCTGTACACACACACACACACCTGCACACACACACACCTGCAAACACACACACCTGTACACACACCTGTACACACACCTGTACACACACACACCTGTACACACACACCTGTACACACACACACACACACCTGTACACACACACACCTGTACACACACACACCTGCACACACCTGTACACACACCTGTTCACACACCTGTACACACACCTGTACACACACACACCTGTACACACACCTGTACACACACCTGTACACACACCTGTACACACACACACACACCTGCACACACACACACCTGCAAACACACACACATGTACACACACCTGTACACACACCTGTACACACACACACCTGTACACACACACACCTGTACACACACACCTGTACACACACCTGTACACACACACACCTGTACAGACACCTGTACACACACACACCTGTACACACACCTGTACACACACCTGTACACACACACACCTGTACACACACCTGTACACACACCTGTACACACACACACACACCTGCACACACACACCTGCAAACACACACACCTGTACACACACCTGTACACACACCTGTACACACACACACCTGTACACACACACCTGTACACACACACACACACACCTGTACACACACACACCTGTACACACACACACCTGTACACACACCTGTACACACACACACCTGTACACACACACACCTGTACACACACCTGTACACACACACCTGTACACACACACCTGTACACACACACACACCTGTACACACACCTGTACACACACCTGTACACACACACCTGTACACACACACACCTGTACACACACACACACCTGTACACACACACCTGTACACACACACCTGTACACACACACCTGTACACACACCTGTACACACACACACCTGTACACACACACACCTGTACACACACACACCTGTACACACACCTGTACAGACACACACACACACCTGTACACACACACCTGTACACACACACCTGTACACACACACACCTGTACACACACACACACCTGTACACACACACCTGTACACACACACCTGTACACACACCTGCACACACACACACCTGTACACACACACACCTGTACACACACACACCTGTACACACACCTGTACACACACACACACACACCTGTACACACACACCTGTACACACACACCTGTACACACACACCTGTACACACACCTGTACACACACCTGTACACACACACACACACCTGTACACACACACACCTGTACACACACACACCTGTACACACACACCTGTACACACACACACACACCTGTACACACACCTGTACACACACACCTGTACACACACCTGTACACACACCGCTCACCTGCACACACACCTGTACACACACACACCTGTACACACACACACCTGTACACACACACCTGTACACACACACACCTGTACACACACCGCTCACCTGCACCTGTGCGTACAGGTGGTAGAGCCCCGCGCGCATCACCTCCAGCTCGCCGTGCCGCGTGTGGGCCCTGAAGTCGTGGGTGGTGGACGCCACGTCCCAGTCCGTGATCACTCCTCCTAGCGGCAGCAGGGGGCAGCAGAGGGACATGGGTGGTGAGTGTGGTGGTGGTGAGTGTGGTGGTGAGTGTGGTGGTGAGTGTGGTGGTGGTGAGTGTGGTGGTGAGTGTGGTGGTGAGTGTGGTGGTGGTGAGTGTGGTGGTGAGTGTGGTGGTGAGTGTGGTGGTGAGTGTGGTAGTGGTGGTGGTGAATGTAGTGGTGGTGAGTGTAGTGGTGGTGGTGAGTGTAGTGGTGGTGAGTGTGGTGGTGGTGAGTGTGGTGGTGGTGAGTGTGGTGGTGAGTGTGGTGGTGAGTGTGGTGGTGGTGAGTGAGTGTGGTGGTGAGTGTGGTGGTGAGTGTGGTGGTGGTGAGTGTGGTGGTGGTGAGTGTGGTGGTGAGTGTGGTGGTGGTGAGTGTAGTGGTGGTGAGTAGTGATGAGTGTGGTGGTGGTGAGTGTAGTGGTGGTGAGTGTAGTGTGAGTGTGGTGGTGAGTGTGGTGGTGAGTGTAGTGGTGAGTGTGGTGGTGAGTGTGGTGGTGAGTGTGGTGGTGAGTGTGGTGGTGGTGAGTGTGGTGGTGGTGAGTGTGGTGGTGGTGAGTGTGGTGGTGAGTGTGGTGGTGAGTGTGGTGGTGAGTGTGGTGGTGGTGAGTGTGGTGGTGGTGAGTGTGGTGGTGGTGAGTGTGGTGGTGGTGAGTGTGGTGGTGAGTGTAGTGGTGGTGAGTGTGGTGGTGAGTGTGGTGGTGAGTGTGGTGGTGAGTGTGGTGGTGAGTGTGGTGGTGAGTGTGGTGGTGGTGAGTGTGGTGGTGGTGAGTGTGGTGGTGGTGGTGAGTGTGGTGGTGGTGAGTGTGGTGGTGAGTGTGGTGGTGGTGAGTGTGGTGGTGGTGAGTGTGGTGGTGGTGAGTGTGGTGGTGGTGAGTGTGGTGGTGAGTGTAGTGGTGGTGAGTGTGGTGGTGGTGAGTGTAGTGGTGGTGAGTGTAGTGGTGGTGAGTGTAGTGGTGGTGAGTGTAGTGGTGAGTGTAGTGGTTGTGAGTGTGGTGGTGATTGTGGTGGTGAGTGTGGTGGTGGTGAGTGTAGTGGTGGTGCGTGTAGTGGTGGTGAGTGTAGTGGTGGTGAGTGTAGTGGTGGTGAGTGTAGTGGTGGTGAGTGTAGTGGTGGTGAGTGTAGTGGTGGTGCGTGTAGTGGTGGTGAGTGTAGTGGTGGTGAGTGTAGTGGTGAGTGTAGTGGTGGTGAGTGTGGTGGTGAGTGTGGTGGTGAGTGTGGTGGTGCGTGTAGTGGTGAGTGTAGTGGTGAGTGTAGTGGTGAGTGTAGTGGTGGTGAGTGTAGTGGTGGTGAGTGTGGTGGTGAGTGTGGTGGTGCGTGTAGTGGTGCGTGTAGTGGTGAGTGTAGTGGTGAGTGTAGTGGTGGTGAGTGTAGTGGTGAGTGTAGTGGTAAGTGTAGTGGTGGTGAGTGTGGTGGTGAGTGTGGTGGTGAGTGTAGTGGTGGTGAGTGTGGTGGTGAGTGTGGTGGTGGTGAGTGTAGTGGTGAGTGTGGTGGTGAGTGTGGTGGTGAGTGTGGTGGTGAGTGTGGTGGTGAGTGTAGTGGTGGTGAGTGTAGTGGTGAGTGTAGTGGTGGTGAGTGTAGTGGTGAGTGTGGTGGTGAGTGTGGTGGTGCGTGTAGTGGTGAGTGTAGTGGTGAGTGTGGTGGTGAGTGTGGTGGTGAGTGTGGTGGTGGTGAGTGTAGTGGTGAGTGTGGTGGTGAGTGTGGTGGTGGTGAGTGTAGTGGTGAGTGTGGTGGTGAGTGTGGTGGTGAGTGTGGTGGTGGTGAGTGTGGTGGTGAGTGTAGTGGTGGTGAGTGTGGTGGTGGTGAGTGTGGTGGTGGTGAGTGTGGTGGTGAGTGTAGTGGTGGTGAGTGTAGTGGTGGTGAGTGTGGTGGTGAGTGTAGTGGTGGTGAGTGTGGTGGTGGTGAGTGTGGTGGTGAGTGTAGTAGTGGTGGTGGTGAGTGTAGTGGTGAGTGTGGTGGTGGTGAGTGTGGTGGTGAGTGTGGTGGTGAGTGTGGTGGTGCGTGTAGTGGTGAGTGTAGTGGTGAGTGTGGTGGTGAGTGTGGTGGTGAGTGTGGTGGTGGTGAGTGTGGTGGTGGTGAGTGTAGTCGTGGTGAGTGTAGTGGTGAGTGTGGTGGTGGTGAGTGTAGTGGTGAGTGTAGTGGTGGTGAGTGTGGTGGTGAGTGTGGTGGTGAGTGTGGTGGTGCGTGTAGTGGTGCGTGTAGTGGTGAGTGTAGTGGTGAGTGTAGTGGTGGTGAGTGTAGTGGTGAGTGTAGTGGTGAGTGTAGTGGTGGTGAGTGTGGTGGTGAGTGTGGTGGTGACTGTAGTGGTGGTGAGTGTAGTGGTGAGTGTAGTGGTGGTCAGTGTAGTAGTGGTGAGTGTAGTAGTGGTGAGTGTAGTGGTGAGTGTGGCGGTGAGTGTAGCGGTGAGTGTAGTGGTGAGTGTGGTGGTGCGTGTAGTGGTGAGTGTAGTGGTGAGTGTAGTGGTGGTGAGTGTGGTGGTGAGTGTGTGGTGACTGTAGTGGTGGTGAGTGTTGAGTGTAGTGGTGGTCAGTGTAGTGGGGGTGGAGTGGGGTGGGGGTGTGGTGGTGGTGAGTGTAGAGGTGAGTGGGGGGTGGGGTGGGGTGGTGAGTGTGTGGGGTGAGTATAGTGGTGAGTTTTGTGGTTTACCTCAACAAGTTTCACAAGGGGTTCCGGGCCTCTGAGGTGAGCTGCTGATACCCCCTGTGAAGACATCACCATCATCACCATCATCACCATCATCACCATCACCACCATCACCATCACTACCATCACCATCACCACCATCACCATCATCACCATCACTACCATCACCACCATCACCACCATCACTACCATCACCACCACCATCATCACCATCACCACCATCACCATCATCACCATCATCACCATCACCACCATCACCACCATCATCACCATCATCACCATCATCACCATCACTACCATCATCACCATCACCATCATCACCATCACTACCATCACCATCACCACCATCATCACCATCACCATCATCACCATCACCACCATCATCACCATCACCACCATCACCATCACCACCATCACCATCACCACCATCACCATCATCACCATCATCACCATCACGACCATCACCACCATCACTACCATCACCATCATCACCATCACCATCATCACCATCACCACCATCACCACCATCACCACCATCACTACCATCACCATCAACACCATCACCATCATCACCATCATCACCATCACCATCATCACCATCACCACCATCACTACCATCACCATCAACACCATCACCATCATCACCATCACCACCATCACCATCATCACCATCACCACCATCACCACCATCACCACCATCACTACCATCACCATCAACACCATCACCATCATCACCATCATCACCATCACCATCATCACCATCACCACCATCACTACCATCACCATCAACACCATCACCATCATCACCATCACCACCATCACCATCATCACCATCACCACCATCACCATCAACACCATCACCATCATCACCATCACCACCATCACCATCATCACCATCACCACCACCACCATCACCACCATCACCATCATCACCATCACTACCATCACCACCATCACCACCATCACCACCATCACCATCAACACCATCACCATCATCACCATCACCACCATCACCATCATCACCATCACCACCACCACCATCACCACCATCACCATCATCACCATCACTACCATCACCACCATCACCACCATCACCATCATCACCATCACTACCATCACCACCATCACCACCATCACCATCATCACCATCACTACCATCACCACCATCACCATCATCACCATCACTACCATCACCACCATCACCATCATCACCATCACTACCATCACCACCATCACCATCATCACCATCACCACCATCACCACCATCACTACCATCACCATTACCACCATCACCATCACCACCATCACTACCACCATCACCACCATCATCACCATCACTACCATCATCACCATCACCACCATCACTACCATCACCACCACCATCACCATCACCACCATCATCATCACTACCACCATCACCACCACCATCATCACCATCACCACCTTCACCACCATCACCACCACCATCACCACCATCACTACCATCACCATCACTACCACCATCACCATCACCACCATCACTACCACCATCACCACCATCATCACCATCACTACCATCATCACCATCACCACCATCACTACCATCACCACCACCATCACCATCACCACCATCATCATCACTACCACCATAACCACCATCATCACCATCACCACCTTCACCACCATCACCACCACAATCACCACCATCACTACCATCACCATCACTACCATCATCACCATCACCACCATCACTACCATCATCACTACCATCACCACCACTACCACCATCACCACCACCATCACCACCATCACCTCCATCACCATCACCACCATCACCATCACTACCATCATTATCACCATCACCATCACTTCCATCATCACCACCATCACCACCATCACTACCATCACCACCATCACCATCACCACCACCATCACCACCATCACCACCACCATCATCATCACCACCATCACCACCATCACTACCACCATCATCATCACCACCATCACCACCATCACCATCACTACCACCATCATCATCACCACCATCGCCACCATCACCACCATCATCACCACCATCACCATCACTACCACCATCACTACCACCATCACTACCATCACCACCTTCACCATCACCTACCATAACCACCATCACTACCACTATCACCACCACCACCATCACCACCATCAACATCACCACCACCATCACCATCACCACCACCATCACCACCACCATCACCTTCACTGCCACCATCACCACCACCATCACCACCACCATCACCACCATCACCACCACCATCACTACCACCATCACAGCCATCACCACCATCACCATCACCACCACCATCACCACCACCATCACTACCACCATCAGAGCCATCACCACCATCACCACCACCACCACCACCATCACCACCATCACTACCATCATCAGCACCATCACCATCACTTTCATCATCACCACCACCATCATCACCATCACCACCACCATCACCACCATCACCACCACCATCACCACCATCACCACCACCATCATTACCATCACTACCACCATCACCACCGTCACCATCACTACCACCATCACCACCGTCATCATCACCATCACGACCACTATCACCACCATCACCACCATCACCATCACTACCACCATCACCACCATCACCACCATCACTACCACCATCACCACCACCATCATCACCATCACCACCATCACCAACATCACCATCACTACCACCATCACCATCACTACCATCATCACCACCATCACTTCCATCATCACCACCATAATCATCACCATCACCACCACCAACAACACCATCACCACCATCACCATCACTACCATCATCACCACCCTTACCATCACCATCATCACCACCATCACCATCACTACCACCATCACCATCACCACCATCACCACCACCATCACTATCACCATCATCACCATCACCACCATCACCATCACTACCACCATCACCACCACCATCACCACCCTCACCACCCTCACCACCATCATCACCATCACTACCACCATCACCACCATCACCATCACTACCACCATCACCACCACCATCACTATCACCATCATCACCATCACCACCATCACCATCACTACCACCATCACCACCACCATCACCACCCTCACCACCATCATCACCATCATCATTATCACTACCATCATCACCACCATCATCACCACCATCATCACCACCATCACCACCACCATCACCACCATCACCCTCACCACCACCATCACCACCATCACCACCATCACCACCACCATCACCACCATCACCACCACCATCACTACCACCATCACAGCCATCACCACCATCACCATCACCACCACCATCACTACCACCATCACAGCCATCACCACCATCACCATCACCACCACCACCATCACCACCATCACTACCATCATCAGCACCATCACCATCACTTTCATCATCACCACCACCATCATCACCATCACTACCATCATCACCACCATCACCATCACGACCATCATCACCAACATCACCATCACTTCCATCATCAACACCATCATCATCACTATCACCACCACCATCACCACCATCACCACCACCATCACCACCATCACCACCACCATCATCACCATCACTACCATCACCACCACCATCACCACCATCACCACCACCATCATTACCATCACTACCACCATCACCACCGTCACCATCACTACCACCATCACCACCGTCATCATCACCATCACGACCACTATCACCACCAACACCACCATCACCATCACTACCACCATCACCACCATCACCACCATCACTACCACCATCACCACCACCATCATCACCATCACCACCATCACCAACATCACCATCACTACCACCATCACCATCACTACCATCACCACCACCAACAACACCATCACCACCATCACCATCACTACCATCATCACCACCCTTACCATCACCATCATCACCACCATCACCATCACTACCACCATCACCATCACCACCATCACCACCACCATCACTATCACCATCATCACCATCACCACCATCACCATCACTACCACCATCACCACCACCATCACCACCCTCACCACCCTCACCACCATCATCACCATCACTACCACCATCACCACCATCACCATCACTACCACCATCACCACCACCATCACCATCACTATCACCATCATCACCATCACCACCATCACCATCACTACCACCATCACCACCACCATCACCACACTCACCACCATCATCACCATCAT